>NC_068938.1:93040051-93340051 GCF_016801865.2 Culex pipiens pallens | reverse complement strand
TTTTTAAGTTAATGTAAGTAAATGCTTCAGTTTCGTCAAGGTATGATTTTGTTTGTCTGAACACGCTCCAATTGACAAATTTAAATTTTAGAGATTTTTCTGCCAATAAATAAAATTGTTGATTTCGGGTAAAAATGAAATGGAAACGTTTGCTTACATCAATTTAAACATGTCGAGTTGTGTTTTTTTACTATTTTTCAAACTTCAACCATTGACACACAAATAGGTCAGCAACAAATTTTATTTTAAAAATATAAGTATTTTTTTTAATTGGGACTGTTTTAGAGTCAAATCATCATCGAATGTTTCGAATTCTATGATTCGCAAATTATATCCCAAAAAAGAAGAAGTAAAAGAAGAGTAACCTCTCTTCACTCAGCTTTGCCGGCTATGTATCGAACTGATTGGCCTGTCTGTGGGTAAGCTTTCCAACTAATACCTACACCTTTTTGATAATCCAGCTGCCAGAAACAGCCTTCCCCTCTGCCACCCCTTTGGCCATTACGAAAAGCTCTATCAATCAACTCATTATTCTAATGTGCTGCTGAAAGTGTGTAATTCTGCACATACACATATGCTGGTGAGGCTTTTCTACAGAAAGGGTAGATGAACCTATGCTTGGATAATTATATTTTTAATAATTTTTGGATCATAAATTTTGATTTATTTTCGAAATTCTTTAGGCTTTAATATTTTTTTTAAAAAATTCAGATAAATTAGATTTACAAATTTAAAACAAGCCACCCTCCCCTTTTTTATCATAAAACTTCATCCAACATTGGACCGCGTCCGACTGGGGGCCGCCCCAAGGTCGATCACTTTTCGGCATTATGTTTTTCATGCGCGCGGCGGCCGCTCCAAATTCCACCAACTGACAGATAACAGCATTGAATGACAGCTGCTAGTCGGTCGGGCGCGTCGTTTTTCAAAATTTCAACCAGAACAAACGCTGAGGGGGAAGTCGCGGCGGTCGGTGTGTATCGAAAGCGGTTGGACAACTTTCGAAAGCATCGCGGGCGAAATAAGGGTTAAAAACATCTGTCAAAAAGAAAAAAAAACTTTGCGAAGCACGGCAATAAAGCATTAAGTGCGGAACCCCTACGCCGCCCCGTCAGTGTCGGTCGTTATCGAATATCGACGGCCAGGGCGACGGCATCGTGACGCTGGGAACGGAAATATTGGAACGAATTTTTGAAAAGTGGGTGCAACGGATAAAGAAATTAAACTGAGTGATTTTGAACGGTAACAAATTAATTGTATTAAAGTAATTTTAAATTGTATGTTTACAAGTTTTGATTTTCAATGATGATAAATATATTTAATTTCAACTTTCTTTTGTATTTATGAAAAAGCTAATAAATCTCATAAAAAGCATCATTTTAAGTTTTCTTAGCTGAATATCATTTCACTCCACGTTCTCAATTGTGCGTTTCAAAGGTTGGTGCTGTTGGGCAGACTCGAAAAAAAACTTGCTGACAATGTTGTTGCCATAGAACGTTGACAAAACAAACAATAAACGAAACGATGGCCCAGCCAAGGTTAGTTATGCTTTGCAAGAGTGATTTCTAAACTCATTGAAGTTTCCACAATGTTCTTGCTTTCTTCACTTTGATTAGCTCACAAAAGTAGAATATAATTTGAACATTTTTTAAGCTCTTTTCATGAACCTTTTTTTTTTTTTTGTTTAGTTGAATCTGATTCTGAAATACGATTTTTGTAACTACTCGGAGGAAAAAGAGTTCCCAAAATCGTGAACAAGCGTTCATGAAAATGGGAACCATGAACAAAGTGTTCAAATTCCATGGTACATTTTTGAAAACCGTACCGCTTGCTTACGATTTTGAGAACTCTTTTTTCTCCGTGCAGTGCGTCAATCTCGGAAAAGAATTCTGGGGCATTTTTCGGAACCATGAATTCCTGAATCCAGGGAAATGTTTTACACTCAAACCCCGATGGTTAGACACCAACTGTTGTCAAACGAACGGGGTCACTTTTTAGTTTGACACCCCTCTTACACGAAGTTCACACACACTATCAAACGTTTGTTTTGATCCTATTGATTTTTTGTTGTACAGATCAGATATTTTTTCAGAAAAAAAATAATGATTGGATCAATATTTACTGAGATACATCCTCTGAAAGTAAAACTGAAAGGTTTTCTGGAGGCGGTATTAGACTATGACAAACAAACAAATCTCGCACATTTTGACAGTTTGGCAGTTTGCCTGCATTTGTTTGTAGAAACTTTTAGCTTGTTTTGCTAGTTTGGCAAACTGTCAAACAGGCAAAAGTGAGAATTTGTTTTTTTTTTTGTCATAATCTTATACCTCCTTGAGTGATCTCAAATAACCCTAAATTTTCAAATGCCGATATCTTTGAAAGTAATGATTTAGTTTTAAATTAGTTCTTTTCAAACGGGTGTAACCTACCCTGATTTTATCTAAGATTTCACCCTATTGATTTTTTTAGGATAAGTGTGAAAAAAGGAAAAAAAATCGGGAACTTTCCTCGGTTTTTAGAAGGATTTTTTGAGGCCTAACTTTTCAAAAGGTTCTAAAAAAACTTAGTTATAAAATTATTTTACTCTTTTATTTCAGATAAATTTAAGTGATTCTTCGAAAATTAAAAATAAATTAGTTGTTTATTAAGTAATCAACACGTTGCTAACAGAAAATTTATTCAATAGTTTTCTTTTATTTAATTAAATCATGTTTGATATACAATCGAGTAGGTTTAGAGTTTTTAAATTCAATAAGCAAAAAAAATGTTTTTTTTTTTTATTGGTGAAGTTTGCAGAAGTGGTTTTAAATCTTTCAAAAAATAACAAAATACCTAAATGATTCCCAAATATAAATATTTAAAATGGTACAGTCCAGGCTCGATTATTCGTATGCCTTGGAAAATTTTACTTCAAGCATTCCAATTTTCAAATAAGGCTGGTACAAATTTTATTTAACGTTTTTTTACCCTCGGCTATGGTCAAGAGAAGGGAGGGGGAGAGGCGAAAAGTATGACAAAATGCTCATAACAGTTATGTTGCTAAGAAAAATTTGTAAAATATCAAAAATGCTATAATTCAAAATACATTGTTTCTAAAACATTTTCCTCTGTGGTATACAAATATATATTTTGTAAAAAGAAATACATAAATTAGCATTATGCAATGTATTCTGAATAGTTTACAACAAGTCTTTTCAATAATCAATTTAAATCAATAATTCGTTTAACTCCCAGATTTTTTAGGGAGATTATGAAACT
Source organism: Culex pipiens pallens (assembly GCF_016801865.2). NCBI lineage: Eukaryota > Metazoa > Arthropoda > Insecta > Diptera > Culicidae > Culex > Culex pipiens. The sequence continues at coordinate 93,336,793 of NC_068938.1, read as the reverse complement.
TAACATAAAATTTGCAATTCTCTTGTTGTCTTATTTTTTATTGTCAGGTAACATTTTCATCACTTTTGAGTTATTGACTCAGTTTAGTTCATAATTTTGGGCTCTTTCAGAAAAACCAAAAATATCCAGTACTTTGTTCTATAAAATTGAAGGAAAATAGCCTTATGTATGGGACAAACTTGCCCTGCGTTTTTCTCAGTTTGCTGTTTTTGCATATGGGTCAAATGTGTGAAGAGGGGCAGTAAACTCTAAAATTATTAAGAATTTAAAATCCATGATGGCGGCCAAAATGGCGGTTATGGGTTGTAAAAACAATGCATTTAATAATTAAATAGACAATCAACCATTCAAATGTCACTAAAATAATCGAGTTTGGACTTCAGAAAAAACGTAAATCAAGAGAGCAGTTCTCTCAGATTTCGGTCATTCGATTTTTTTGGTATTTTTTAATCCGACTGAAACTTTTTTGGTGCCTTCGGTATGCCCAAAGAAGCCATTTTGCATCATTAGTTTGTCCATATAATTTTCCATACAAATTTGGCAGCTGTCCATACAAAAATGATGTATGAAAATTCAAAAATCTGTATCTTTTGAAGGAATTTTTTGATCGATTTGGTGTCTTCGGCAAAGTTGTAGGTATGGAAAAGGACTACACTGAAAAAATATGATACACGGTAAAAAAATTGGTGATTTTTTATTTAACTTTTTGTCACTAAAACTTGATTTGCAAAAAAACACTATTTTTAATTTTTTTTATTTTTTGATATGTTTTAGAGGACATCAAATGCCAACTTTTCAGAAATTTCCAGGTTGTGCAAAAAATCTTTGACCGAGTTATGAATTTTTTAATCAATACTGATTTTTTCAAAAAAATCGAAATATTGGTCGCAAAAATTTTTCAACTTCATTTTTCGATGTAAAATCAAATTTGCAATCAAAAAGTACTTTAGTGAAATTTTGATAAAGTGCACCGTTTTCAAGTTATAACCACTGTGACTTTTTTGAAAATAGTCGCAGTTTTTCAATTTTTAAAATTAGTGCACATGTTTGCCCACTTTTGAAAAAATATTTTTGAAAAGCTGAGAAAATTCTCTATATTTTGCTTTTTTGAACTTTGTTGATACGACCCTTAGTTGCTGAGATATTGCCATGCAAGTGTTTAAAAACAGGAAAATTGATGTTTTCTAAGTCTCACCCAAACAACCCACCATTTTCTAATGTCGATATCTCAGCAACTAATGGTCCGATTTACAATGTTAAAATATGAAACATTCGTAAAATTTTCCGAAAAAACACGTAACACACGTAAAATTTTCTGAAAAAAATATTTTCAAAATTTTTAAACCAAGACAAACATTTCAAAAGGGCGTAATATTGAATGTTTGGCCCTTTTGAAATGTTTGTCTTGATTTAAAATTTTAGAAAATATTTTTTTCGAAAAGATCGGAAAATTTTACGAATGTTTCATATTTTAACATTGTAAATCGGACCATTAGTTGCTGAGATATCGACATTAGAAAATGGTGGGTTGTTTGGGTGAGACTTAGAAAACATAAATTTTCCTGTTTTTAAACCTTTGCATGGCAATATCTCAGCAACTAAGGGTCGTATCAACAAAGTTCAAAAAAGCAAAATATAGAGAATTTTCTCAGCTTTTCAAAAATATTTTTTTCAAAGGTGGGCAAACATGTGCACTAATTTTAAAAATTGAAAAACTGCGACTATTTTCAAAAAAGTCACCTAAAAATGGATTTAACTTGAAAACGGTGCACTTTATCAAAATTTCACTAAAGTACTTTTTGATTGCAAATTTGATTTTACATCGAAAAATGAAGTTGAAAAATTTTTGCGACCAATATTTCGATTTTTTGAAAAAATCAGTATTGATTAAAAAATTCATAACTCGGTCAAAGATTTTTTGCACAACCTGGAAATTTCTGAAAAGTTGGCATTTGATGTCCTCTAAAACATATCAAAAAATAAAAAAAAAATAAAAATAGTGTTTTTTTGCAAATCAAGTTTTAGTGACAAAAAGTTAAATAAAAAATCACCAAATTTTTTTTTACCGTGTATCATATTTTTTCAGTGTAGTCCATATCCATACCTACAACTTTGCCGAAGACACCAAATCGATCAAAAAATTCCTTCAAAAGATACAGATTTTTGAATTTTCATACATCATTTTTGTATGGACAGCTGCCAAATTTGTATGGAAAATTATATGGACAAACTAATGATGCAAAATGGCTTCTTTGGGCATACCGAAGGCACCAAAAAAGTTTCAGGCGGATTAAAAAATACAAAAATTAAAATTCTAAAAAAAAGACCGATTTCGTAGAGAATTGCTCAAGAGAAGTATTTTTTTTTTTCATAGATAAAAAGTCGGTTTAAATTAGCTCCTACAAATGGAAAACTCATTTTAAAGATTGGTTGAGTTGAAATGATGATAATTTTAAAAACAAAATGTAAAAATAAAAGTGAAATGTAAATAAAACGTGGTCATAATTAAAATTTCAAGATATGAAACAATCTTGCAAGAGCCCTTCTCAAACAATTACTTTACGGGCAAATTTCTGCCCTCATTCGCGCCATATGTTCCGTTGCCTGAACCAAGCAAGCAAGAAAAAAGCAGAGAGCAAAAAAACGCCACTTTACAGCAAATTACAACATCACTTGTGTAATTGTTCTCGCGAAAGCCGCCACTGCACTGCTGCACAGTGGTGACACCTTGTTCGTTGCTTCAGAAACTTACTCGTTTAGCTTCGCCTACGGTTTTTTTGCAGTCTTGCCGTGAGGGACAATATCTCGCTGGGTTGTTTGCAATTTGTTACTAAAACTTGAGTGGTCGTCTGCTCAAGTCTGTTGTAAAGTTGCTGGTTCTCCGGTGATCCAATATTTGTTGAAGGCTCGTGACACTTTATCTACTTCCACTTTTCGATATCCGTTTTCCGGTGAAATTTCTTATCACTCGATGTACATTTTTTTTCTATTTGTTGCTTTTATCACACACTTGGAAATCTGTTGATATGGTTGGAATTTTTTCTTCCACTGCACTGCTTTCAAACTGTTTCCAGCAAAAAAAAAAACACGGTTAACAACCACACACGATTTTATCGAATTCCCCACCGACGAGAGTGGGACGATGGTCACACTCAAATTACATAAATAAACACCCAGTTTCACCTGGCTTCGATAATTGAGAATTACATCGACAACGACGACAAACTTCTACGTCTCACAGAACACGATAGAACGTCACCGAGAACGCGAGAACATCTACACAGAACGAACCTGATGCGTTCAACGCGAGACGGACAACAACCGTGTCGCCGACTATACCGGACCGGTTCCTCCCGATGACCGGGAAAGGCAAAACGAAGGGTAAAACTCTCTCGCGAGTACCCTCGCGAATAACTGAGAGAAAAAATAAGCCCAAAGTTCGGAACAAAAGAACGACGAGTCGCAGAAGACGAACGCAACGGAACGAGCGCTGCTGAATGACTAATTCCAGCGTTGCTGGAGAAGCTTTTGGATACCCGACAACCGACAACCGACTCGTGAATCAACGACGAGAAACCGGCTAGTTGCTGCAAGGTCTGAAAGCTGAACTTGCTTGTGTACGTTACGGTAGTGGTGTGGTGATTTTGCTTTTGACTGACTGTGTGTAGTGCTTTGGGGAAGAACCGAACCGGCTTTGGGGAGAATAGCCGTCGATCGTGAGTTGAGACCGGTAACAGTTCGATGCAGTTTGGGATGCACTCTCTTTAGGGTTGCTGGGGTGGTTGTTGTTGAAATAAAACATCTTTAGTTAAAATTGCAACAAATAAGAGCCTTAGACTAATTTAACCTAAAAGTGCCTATGATTTGAAATCCATGAACATTTTCAAAAAAAAAAGACATTTGTCTGTTGTAAGGTTAATTTGGCATTGAAAATATATTTTTTTTAAATTTGTAAATATTAACATACAGTCATGCCTCGGTTTAGCACCGCATATGTGGGAAGCAAAACTGAAGCACAGAGCTTATGGGATTTGGGCTTTATGGGAGACATTGGCTATAATCCTAAAAAAAAATCCGAACTCCAAATAATTATAGTGTTTTAGAGTCGGGATGATGTCTGCTATCCATTGCAATTATAATAACATGTAAATTTTCACAAAAATACGCATTTTTCCTGTATTTTGGAAAAAAAAATTTGTAAAAAAAACTCAAATTTTTTGTAATTGCAATACGGGTATCAAATGATCGAGATATTTTCATACATTTTGAAAGCTTTAATACAAATTTTAAAAAATACTCAAAATTTTCACAAAACTACGTATTCTCGAAAATGTACTAAAAAATTAAGTTTTTTCACAAACTGGGTATTAAATGATCGGAATTTTTTCATACATTTCGAAAGTTACAATATGTTTTGTGAATTACAACATTTTTTCACAAAACTACGTATTTCCGTTAAAATATTTAAAATTTCAGCTTTTTACAATATGGAAATAAAATGATAGGAAACGTTTCTACGTATTTTTGCAAATGTACTATACATTTCAGTTTTTACAATATGGGTATCAAATGATCTGGATTTTTTTCATGCATTTCGAAAGTTATAATATTTTTTATGAAATACTGATTTTTTTCCCAAAACATGTAGATAGTGGAAGACCAGAACTACGTCACAAGGTGGAAATAGTTTATTAATTATGCAATTCTAAAGGATTGTCCAATTACGACATCGATTGACCTCTGTCAGTCTCCAGCCGTCTGCCGCGCCTTTTTAGGCCCCCAACAGGGTGCGAGCCCTGTTTTCCAGCTTTGTCAGACTTTTTTCGGAGTTATTGGAGGTTACTGTCGGAAGGAGATTCTCATCCCCTGAGGACACAAAAAGAGATTTTGCTTGTTCGCGTCCAAGCACCCCCTTTAGGCCCTTCATACGGCAGTAATTTGGCAGTAAGATGCTCCCTTTAAGTCTGAGCCACTGTAATTCTAGGCAACCGCTACATAGGTCATCCTTGTGGCCCTGTTGGTTAACACATCATATCAAAATCATCAAAATACTAAAAAAAATCCCAAAACTACGCATTTTCGAAAAAAATACTAAATAATTCAAATGATCGGGACTTTTCATATATTCCGACAGTAATAATATTTTTTGTGGAATACTCAAAATTGTTTTCAAAAATACGTAGTTTTGTGAAAATTTTGAGTATTTCACAAAATATTACTACTATTGGAATGCATGAAAAAATCCTGATCATTTGATACCCATATTGTAAAAAACTGAAATTTTTAGTACATTTTCGAAAATACGTAGTTATTTGAAAAAAATAGTATTTTCATAAATTTGTGTTAACATTTGAAATGCTTGAAAAATGTCCGATCATTCGATATCCATATTGTAAAAACTGAAATTTTAAATATTTTTACGAAAATACGTAGTTTTGTGACAATTGAGTATTTCACAAAAAAATATTGTAATTTTCGAGATGTATGAAAAAATCCCTATCATTTCATACCAATATTGTCAAAAACTAAAATGTTTACTACTTTTCTAAAAACACGTAGTTTTGAGAAAATTTTTAGTGTTTTCAAAAATTTGTGTTTAAATTTTCGAAATTTATGAGAAAAATCTGATCATTTGATACCCATATCATATGAACAAATTCCAAGCATTTTATACCCATAGTTTAAAAACTGTAATTTTGAGTATTTTATTCGAAAATACGTGGCTTTGTGAAAATTTTGAGTATTTTCTAAAAATTGTGTTTCAACTTTCGAAATGTATGAAAAAACCCCAATCAATTGTATATTGTAAAAAACTTACTTCTTTGAAATCTCTGACCAAAGATCGAAGATAGAAAATATCGGAGATCTGGACAAATAAATTAAAGTCATATTTTGAAGTATTTTGTATTTACTTCACAATATTTTTATTTTTTTTTTGATGAAATGTACCGTTTTCAAGTTATAGCTAATTTTAGGTATAAACTTTCGATTTTGTTAGGTTTTTTGAGTTTGAAAAATAATGTCTGAAAGAAAGGCACCCCTTAAAAACATATTTTTGGAAAGGCTTGTTATTATTTTCTCTCTGGAGCTTTGAAAATCGGGCAATTAGTTTCCCCGCAAAGAATTCAAATCGAAGAAAACGAATTTCTCTAAATGTCACTTAATCAGCCTGTAATTTTAAACTGACGATATCTCGGAAAATATTGATTTTGTGATACTTTTCACCTAAAATTCCTGAAAATCAAGCTTGAAATTTTAAATTCCATTTTTTTTATTTTGCTTTATTTAAAAAATGCCATTTGCATCATTTGTTTTTGTGTGTAACTTGAGCATGGATTTTATGATCGATTTGATATCTTCGGCAAAGTTTTAGGTAGGACCATTCAGAAAAAATAGGTTTAGGAAAAAAATCCCAATTTTTCCGCAACATTTTTCCAATAAACTATTGTGTTTAGAGCGTCCAATTTCCCGTCCCGGGAAAAAAAATCCCGGGAATTCCCGGGATTTCCCGAAAAAAATATATTTCCCGTTTCCCGGGAAATTTGTAAATTTCCCGGGAATTCCCGAAATACAAGCGGAAGTATACATTTTCTTAAAATTTTGGTATTGGTTTTTAATTTACAAAAAAAAATAATGATAGAACTCAATTTTATTTCATTAAATTTAATTTACTATTCTTATTGAACTTTGTCAGTTCGTCTAAAAACTCCATGTTAAGGTTTATTTCAGCTTACATTAATTTCTGAAGCATTCACAACAGGGAATAGATCTTATTTATTTGCAGGGCAACACAAATTACGATTTTATGGAATGAAAATAAACTATCATAATTTTGATAATCTTTTTAAACGAAAATTGTTGTTATATCAGTTGAAAAAAGGTAGCTCTTTCCGCCAAGATCAAAATTAAGTTTCAAAAAAAGTTTTTTTTCGATTTTTTACCATGACCAAATTGAATGAAAACTGAATTGGTTTCTCAAAGTGTGCAAGAAGAATTATTTTAACCGAAGTCATTTATTAGGCTGAATCGTTAAAAAATCATTACAAAACTAATTCGTATTTTATACAAGGTGCCCGAAAAAGGCAAACATATTTCAAAACTTTGCTCCAAATATTTGAAAACTTCGAGTTGTGATTGCATAAAATGGTATTTCAATTAAAAAGCAGATTTTTAAGGTAAATTTAATGCCTATCTATTTATTCATGAGCTCAAACCAGTAAGATTAGTTCTGAAATTTGCCATTAAAAACATTTTTAATGCAATTTTTTCTCATTTCAACTTAATTATCAATATTATTCTTTATCATATTCTCTCCATCTGACAAATTTAAAATCAATCGTGTGGTGTTAATACCAACTTCCTAACAAAAAATACTTATCACAATTTTTCGATATTTTGAATGAATTTTAAAGATAGCTTATAAATTTAGAAAATTCATATATTTTCCTGAAACTGTTTGTTTTTTTACAAGCAGGCAAGGCACTCATTAATCCTCACACATATTTTGACCAATTAAGTTGCTATTCTATACAATTTTGTTGCAAAATATGAATCAGAACCAGGATCAGAACAGTTTTTGATAAATTTAAAATTTCCCGAGAATTCCCGGGAAATTTGTTGAAAATTTCCCGTTTCCCGGGAAATTTGAAACCCCGGGAAATTGGACGCTCTAAGTGTTTCATATGTTCATAGGACCTATTAAAAAAACTCTAAAAATAGCTATGATTTTCGAATGATACAATTTGAAGACACACTCTACAACATTCAGCATCGAACACCAAAGCTAAAGCACCACCACCTGAAAAGCTCATCATTCTCGTTTTCTTCCATACACACTATCTTTTAGCATAGTTTGTGTGCAAACTTTCCGACCCGCGTTGTCGCTGCCATCGTCACTACATTCGACTCGATTCATGCTCACACGAGCTCAGACGAGTTATAACATGTTTGTACCTGAGCATTCACGCACACACACTCCCACAAACCCTCACAAGCACGGACTTCATGTTCTACTGTCAGCCGTGATATTTGTTTGTGGCACGTGTGTCGCGATGACAGCCGTATGCAGCAGTACACCCTCACCTCAGCTAACCTCTTCACTTCCTAACCTAACCTAACCCCTAACGATGTCGGGTCGGCTCGGCTCGCCTGCTTAACGAGACTCTCGGTAAAAGCGTGATTGATATCGGCCCCGAAAGCTTTCCCGGTGCGGGTTCTATTTGTTTAACTTTGTCTAGCGTTGCACAGGTTGAATCGCTCACACTTGATACTAGCTTTAATGGGGTGTATCGGTAAATGTTGAGCTAGAATATTGTTAAAGAAATTTTCTAGTTGTTGAGCTATTTTGCAAACATGATAATTTCTCAACTCAGAATTCAGTAACTAAAATCAAAATTAGCAAACTTATTTAAAAATCAACCCCTAGTTTGTGATACAAAGACCGCGATGCCTCCTCGAATGTGGACTTTGAACGACGACTCGACACAGAAGCACAATTACATGTCGTTCGACTCGGCGAAGAAAGCTGCCGCGAGTTTCGACGTAAACATTTTAAGTACGTAGGCTCTCGTGATGGAGCTTTCACAGGCTCATTAAACAGCATTTTTCTTCACTTTGTCGTGGACATTCGTCGTGACGAACCGTAATCCAAGGTTTGTTTTGGTTCTTCTTTCTCCTGGGTTTGATTTAGTAGAGCAATAAATTGGGGACCTTTACGTCTGGGGGCTTTATCGGGGCTTGATATCGGCGGGTAGATTTAAGGGCCAGGAAATTGTATCGCGTGCAGGATCATTAAACAGAGGTGTTTAGGTGCTAATTTGGTTGTTTGTGGCGTCGGAATCCATTTTTTATGAGGGTTAATCAAACATAAAAGCGTGGCAAAATGATAAAAGAAAACCATACTCTTACTTTTTGAAGAACATCCTGACTTTATTACAATTTCTTCATCACATTCTAATAATGTTTTGAGATTTTCATAATAATTCTTATTATACAGTCCAGACTCGATTATCCGAAGGTTGGTATGGGACTTCGGATAGTCGAATCACGAATATAAAAAAGTGTTTTCCTATTTCTTTATTTTCTTACTTTTAACATCAAATTCGAGTTCTGCGACCCCATTTTAGTTAAATTTGAATGGTTGATTGCCTTTTAAAAAACAAAATGCATTTCTATCAATGTTCCATCATCGCCATTTTGGCCACCATCTTGGATTTAAAAATTCTAAATCTACTACTTAAGCTCAAAAATCAAAAATATCTTGAATAATACTATAACTAAGCATAAATAGAATTTTATTAATTGCGATGTAAATGTAAATTTTTATTTGAATTTTTTAAACCAGAACTCTGGAGTTTTGAAAGGTTCATCCAATTTTTATTTATTTATATTTTGATGCCTCTAAATAATCCTTACTCAAGATGATTTCAAGAACACACAGCAACAAAATATGGAAATTTGAATTATTAACCATTGTTTTATAATAATATACTCCAGGCAGGCCCGTATCCAGGATTCTTCAATGGGGGGTGTTTCACCCCATAAGGCGTTAGGGGTGTACGTGTGTTATAGGAAGGGCGTATACAGTCAACAAATGCGTACCAAACAAAAACGTGAAATTTGCTTAAAAAACGTTAATTTGCGTGCATAACTTTTAATAAATTTAACGATCTATAATAAATGCTTAATTATTTGTCTCCACTCGCGTGTATCATTTGTTGTTGCACATTGCAACATATTGTAACAGTAATGCTAAAAAATTATCTAAACATCAATAAGTTCATGAAAATATTGTTATTCTTGCATATATTATTGATGTGATATATGTGATTGAAAATATTGAAATAACGTTATAGAATCCTTAATAGTTTTATCATCAGTAATTTTTTTTGCCCCCTAATTTTTCGGGAAAATTTTACAGGAGGGCCTTTTTTTACCTGTACACAGCTTGAGCCAGATTGGTAACGAACTCGAGCATCCCAAGCCAAATCAAATGGAAATCAACTCGTAAGTTTTGGTTTAGCCGTTTTTTTTTTATTTTTCTAAAATGTCATGAGCTTAAAATTCGTGTTTCAAGGAACAAGTTTGCCGAAGACATCAGTGAGATTTGTTTTAGCGCAAACAATAATCCCTAAGTTTGATTTTAGTCAGAAAAAAAAAAAATTAAGGCGATGTAGACGTATCTCTTCAATGTTTTCAGCAAAGAGCAGTTCTCTACGGAATCGGTATTTTTCTTTAATTTTAATTTTTGTATTTTTTAATCCGGCTGAAACTTTTTTGGTGCCTTCGGTATGCCCAAAGAAGCCATTTTGCATCATTAGTTTGTCCATATAATTTTCCATACAAATTTGGCAGCTGTCCATACAAAAATGATATGTGAAAATTCAACAATCTGTATCTTTTGAAGGAATTTTTTGATCGATTTGGTATCTTCGGCAAAGTTGTAGGTATGGATATGGATTACACTGAAAAAAAATGATACACGGTAAAATTTTTTTCGTGACTTTTAATTTTACTTTTTAACACTAAAACTTGATTTGCAAAAAAAAACACTATTTTTATTTTTTTTATTTTATGATATGTTTGAGAGGACATAAAATGCTAAATTTTCAGAAATTTCCAGAATGGGCAAAAAATCTTTGAAATTATTTTCAATTTCATTTTTCGATGTAAAATCCAATTTGCAATCAAAAAGTACTTTAGTGAAATTTTGATAGAGTGCACCGTTTTCAAGTTATAGCCATTTTTATGTATTTTTTTCAAAATAGTCGCAGTTATTGATTTTTTAAAAATGGTGCCCATGTTTGCCCACTTTTGGAAAAAAATATTTTTGAAAAGCTGAGAAAATTCACTTTATTTTGCTTTTTCGGACTTTGTTGATACGACCCTTAGTTGCTGAGATATTGCCATGCAAAGGTTTAAAAACAGGAAAATTGATGTTTTTTAAGTCTCATCCAAACAACCCTCTATTTTCCAATATCGATATCTCAGCAACTAATGGTCGGATTTTCAATGTTAAAATATGAAACATTCGTGAAATTTTCCGATTCTTTCGAAAAAAATATTGCAACCGATATTTCGATTTTTTTGAAAAAAAAATGTATTGATTCAAAAAATCCTAATTCGGTCAAAGATTTTTTGCCCATTCTGGAAATTTCTGAAAAGTTAGCATTTTATGTCCTCTAAAACATATCAGAAAATAGAAAAAAATAAAAATAGTGGTTTTTTGCAAATCAAGTTTTAGTGACAAAAAGTAAAATTAAAAGTCACGAAATTTTTTTTACCGTGTATCATTTTTTTTTCAGTGTAGTCCATATCCATACCTACAACTTTGCCGAAGACACCAAATCGATCAAAAAAATCCTTCAAAAGATACAGATTTTTGAATTTTTATACATCATTTTTGTATGGACAGCTGCCAAATTTGTATGGAAAATTATATGGACAAACTAATGATGCAAAATGGCCTCTTTGGGCGTACCGAAGGCACCAAAAAAGTTTCAGCCGGATCAAAAAATACAAAAAAAATCAAATGACCGAATTCTCAGAGAATTGCTCCAAAGTTGTTATTTAAAACCCAAATTATAAGCTCATAAAGCTTTTGGAGAATCAAAATCAACAAAAAGTTTTCGAAGCAAATTTACCAGATTTCTATTTTTCTTTGAAAGAACATAAACATCAAAGCTGACGGATACTTTTTTTCCTTGTCAAATGTAATAAACCAACCATCAACCTTTTTTTCAATCCTCGGTCATATCACACAATAACATTTTTAAACATTGATTTGTCCGTACAAGTTTCCAAAGAAGTTTGACAGCTGCCCATACAATTGCTTACGAGGCCATTTCACGAAGCGGAACACCATTCGCAATTGACTTTTTCTGAACATGCTTAAAATTTAGCGAAACTGTTTATCCTATCGAAACATGCAAAAATCCCTACTTTTTTGGCACCGCCCCAAAGTTTTACGATTTTGACCATTTTTTTAATTTTGGTTTTCAAATGGCCATATCTTGGATACAAAAAATGAAAGAGCAAAACTCAGTCTTAACTAAGCAAAAAAAAAAAATTAAGAAACGCTGAATTATATGGCGTTATCAAATTTTTGATTCCAATCAAACTTCAATTGTTAGGGCTAGTTGAAATCTCTTGAGAATTTCAAATTTATAAGCTTGCAGTAGCAGAATTTACCTACATCCATCCTTGCATCATTTTTTTCTAATTGCTCAAAATGCTGCCATGTTTGAATTTAATCAAAATGATGACGCTGAATCAAATCAGCGTCAAATTTCTTTTAAACATTGCAGTCGAATATTGCTCTATCATTTTTTGTTTCCAAAATATTTGACTTTTTTTTAAATTGGTGAAAATTTGCATATGTCGATATTATTAAAAAAAATCACTTTGGCGTACAGTACATAGTCAAAGATGGATTTGGATCTGGCCGATAACGATCTAAGTATTTTACTAACAAAAATCCAGTAGGGTCTATACAGTAAGTCAAAGGCTTTATAATAAAAATAGCTGGCCGTTTTTAGTGAGATTTCGATATTTCTCTGTGGGTTAACTATCAAAGTGTCTTTTTAATTTTTTCAAAATATTTTTTTATTTGGCGTATCTGGCAAGAGTTGAGTTTTTGTATTGGCGTCAACGAGCAAAGTATTATTTGAAATATTTTTATGAGGGCGTATTAAGCTAAACTTAAGTTTTTTTCAAGGTGTCAACGATCAAAGTTTTTTTTTAAATATTTTCTTGAGGGCGTATTTAGTGCAAGTTGAGTTTTTTTGAAGGCAACAGCAATCAAAGTTTTTCAAATTATTTTTATGAAGGCGTAATAAGCGAGAGTTTAGTTTTTTTTCAAGGCATCAACGATCAAAGTTTTTTTTTTAATATTTTCTTGAGGGCATATTTAGTGAAAGTTTTTTTTGCTTGGCGTCAACGATCAAAGTTTTAAAAAAATAAATCAGGAGAGCGTATTTAGTGAAAGTTGAGTTTTTTCAAGGCGTCAACGATCAAAGTTTTTTTTTATGAAGGCGTATTAAGCGAGAGTTCAGTTTTTTTCAAGGCGTCAACGATCAATTTTTTTAAATATTTTCTTGAGGGCGTATTTAGTGAACGTTTGGTTGTTTTAAGGCGTCAACAATCAAAGTTTTGTTTTAATTATTTTTATGAAGGCGTATTAAGCGAGAGTTCCGTTTTTTCAAGGCGTCAACTATCAAAGATTTTTTTAAATATTTTCTTGAGGGCGTATTTAGTGCAAGTTGAGTTTTTTTCAAGGCGTGAATGATCAAAGTTTTTTTCAAATATTTTATTGAGGGCGTATTTAGTGGAAGTTGAGTTGATTTGAGAAGGCGTCAGCGATCAAAGTTTTTTTTTAAATTATTTTTATGAAGGCGTATTAAGCGAGAGTTCAGTTTTTTTCAAGGCGCCAACGATCAAAAAATTTTTTTTGATATTTTCTCGAGGTCATTTTTAGTGCAAGTTGAGTTTTTTTCAAGGCGTCCGCGATCAAAGTTTTTTTTTTTAATATTTCCTTGAGGGCGTATTTAGTGAATGTTTGTTTTGTTTTCAAGGCGTCAACGATCAAAGTTTTTTTTAATTATTTTTATGAAGGCGTATTAAGCGAGAGTTCCGTTTTTTCAAGGCGTCAACGATCAAAGTTTTTTTTTTTTGAATATTTTCTTGAGGGCGTATTTAGTGCAAGTTCAGTTTTTTTCAAGGCGTCCACGATCAATTTTTTTTTAAATTTCCTTCAGGGCGTATTTAGTGAAAGTTTGTTTTTTTTTTTTCAAGGAGTCAACGATCAAAGTTTTTTTTTAATATTTTCTTGAGGGCGTATTTAGTGAAAGTTTGCTTTGTTTTCAAGGCGTCAACGATCAAAGTTTTTTTTATATATTTTCTTGAGGGCGTATTTAGTGCAAGTTTAGTTTTTTTTCAAGGCGTGAATGATCAAAGGTTTTTTCTAATATTTTATTGAGGGCGTATTCAGTGAAAGTTGAGTTTTTTCAAGACGTCAACGATCAAAGTTTTTTTAAATTATTTTCATAAAGGCGAATTAAGCGAGAGTTCAGTTTTTTCAAGGCGTCAACGAACAAAAATTTTATTTTTAATATTTTCTTGAGGGCGTATTTAGTGCAAGTTGAGTTTTTTTCAAGGCGTCAGCGATCAAAGTTTTTTTTAATTATTTTTATGAAGGCGTATTAAGCGAGAGTTCAGTTTTTTTCAAGGCGTCAACGCTCAAAGTTTTTTTTAAATATTTTCTTGAGAGCGTATTTAGTGCAAGTTGAGTTTTTTTGTTCAAGGCGCTAACGATCAAAGTTTTTTTTTTAATATTTTCATGAGGGCGTATTTAGTGATGGTTGAGTTTTTCTCCTAGCGTCAATGATTAAATTATTTTTAATATATTTTTTTATGAGGTCGTATTTAGTGAGAGTTGAGTTTTCTCTTGGCGTCTACGATTTTTTTTTTAAATTATTTTTAGGAGGGCGTATTTAGTGAGTGTTGAGTTTATTTTTTGGCGTCAACGATTTTTTAAATCTTTTCAGAAGAGCGTATTCAGTGAGAAACTTGTTTTTCTCTAGGCGTCAACGATCAACTTATTTTTCAAATATTTTTATGAGGGCGTATTTATCAAGAGTAAAATTTTTCTCTAGGCTTCGTTGACACATAGTTATTTTTAAATATTTTTAGAAGGGCGTGTTATGTGAAAGATGAGTTTTTTTCTTAGCGTCAACTGTTTTAGAGGGGGTGTTTGTTGAGAGTTGAGTTTTTCACTTGATGGCGTATCTAGTGAGAGTGGAGTTTTTCCCTGGGTGTCTAAATTTTGATAGTTAAAAAAAATGGCCGTGTCTCTGTCGGGCGTTAGGGGTGTAAGCCATTTTTTTCCATGGGGGGTGTTGAACACCCATAACACCCCCCTTAGATACGGCCCTGACTCCAGGTCTCTACATCTCTCTATCTAGCGTTTGATGATGATTGAACATGTTTTGGACGATTTTGTAATGTTTTGAAAAAATGCATTGTTTTGGGGCTAACCTTGACTGCGTTTCTAACTAATAATCCCACATGTTAATGCAGTTGTTTTTGTTATGTCCCATACGTTGTTTTGAAACACTTTTTTGCAACTTGTAATGCTGGTTTATGTATATAACACAAAATGTGGATAGAACACAACAATATTAGATATTTGACCTAAATTATACAAGATTAATGTCAAGGTTGTTAATCGATAGAATTATCGTCGATAATATTATCGTCTAACGATAACGATAATGGTTATCGTTATCGTCGGGACGATAACGATAATCTATCGTTATCGTTATTCCGATAATTCTATCGGCGATAATTTTATCGACGATAACGGACGATAACTTATATTTAATATATTTCTAAAATTGACTAAAACCAACCAAATTATGTTGAATTTTCAAGCTTCCTCTTAGTAAATATTTTTTTGATAATATGGTAAGTTTCAAAGTATAAATACTAAAAAATCACAAAATACCGTATTTTTTTAAAGTACTCAAATTTTTATAATTTGCAATATGGGTATCAAACGATTCGAAATTTTGCATGCATTTTCACTGTTTTAGAGTTTTTTGAATGAAATACTCATTTTTTTACAAAATACCATTTTTCTCGAAAATGCTCAAATTTTTTAACTCGCAATATGGGTATCAAACGATTCGAAATTGTGCTTGTATTTGAATTGTTTCAATTTTTTTTTTTTTTGAATGAAATACTAAAATTATCACAAAATACCGTATTTTCTAGAAAATACTCAAATTTTTATAATTCGCAATATGGGTATTAAACGATTCGAAATTTTAAATTTTTCAACTGTTTTAGAATTTTTAGAATAAAATATTAAAATTTTCACAAAATACCGTATTTTCTCGAAAATACTATTTTTTTATGATTCGCCATATGGTTATCAAAAGATTCCAAATTTTGAATGTATTTAATCTGTTTTAGAGTTTTTTGAATGAAAAGGCAGGCAAAAAGAGTATTTCATTAAAACAACTCTAAACCAGTGAAAATGCATGCAAAATTTCGAATCGTTTGGTAACGTCAGTGGGGGTGACTATGGGTCAAAAAACGATACACCACTCGTAATTTCTTAATAACAAAAAACAATTCAAATAAAATCAAAATCTTTGAATGTAGAATTATTCTTGATAGTTTACTAACATTTTCCCAAAATATGGTGTAATTTGATTAACTCTACCTTAAATGACAATCGTTTGAAAATAGACCCAATCTCACCCCTTAGAGGGGGTGACATTGGGTCAAATGAAAGTAAAATTAAGCTCAAATACAACGATATGGTAAAAACAAGTCATCCAACAGTGTTTCTTGTTCGAGGGAATTTTAGGCAGATTTTAGAGTGCCGTAAAATTTCCAGGAATTCGAATGTTTTGTAAATGGCATTCCGCGAATTTTTTTTTTTGCCGTGAAAAATCACTAGCCCTACACAGTAAAAAAAACACCTGTACAAAATCGCATGCAAAAGCATGTAACTTTGAATGAGAAAACGTGTACACAAAAACCATGCACGAAAGAAACAAATATTTGTTGTCATTATTTGAAAAAAAAAAATGAATTTCAAGCAATATTTTTAAATTCAATGTTTTGATATAAATTCGAATTGGCAATCGAAGAGTACCTAACCTTTTTATAGAAAAAAGTGCACCATTATCAAATTTTGAGAAAAAGTCATAATTTTTTTGCACTTTAAACAGTGCCTCATTCTGATTTTTTTCATAGTCTGAGGATTTTTCTTATTAAATCGTCTAAGAAACATTGAAGATTGTTTTTTCTTTCCTGAGATACAACCCTTGAATTAAGGGACATACATGTAGAAAATCACAAAATTTCATATTACAGAAAATTCACTAAATTCACTAAAAAGATGATTTTCAATCACTCCTGAAAGTTTCATGAAGATATTTCGTGACTGAACTGAGTAAGAGACGATTTAAGTTCACAAATTTGCAATGCGCAAAGCGAACTGTCAAACTTTGTGAACGTTTTTCTCTAAACACCGAGTTGATTTACGGGTGCCACGATATCTCGAGATGGGATTGACCAAATTGGCTGAAATTTGAGGTGAAGACTCCCAAGACATATCCCGTGTGCATGACGAAGCCCGATTTTGAAATTTTGCTTTTTTAAAAAATACAAAAATCAAAAACTGACGATTTTTTATATGAAAAACATAAAAATATTTTTATCTTTTTTAAAAATTAAGTTTTTGAAAATCGGCCTTCGTCATGCACACGGGACCGGTTTAACGAGTCTTCACCAAAATTTTGAGCCGATTTGGTCAAAGCAGTGTTGAGATATCGTGGCACCCGTTTTTTGAAACTGCTAACTTAAAATAGCTATATCTCGGCAATGGTACATCCAAATGTCTTCATATTTATTTTGTTAATAGATGAAAATGTATATTTTAATGCCCTGCAAAAAGATTTAAAAAAAAAGTTTGAATGTGTGCTCATACCAACCTCTGACATTTTTGACGATTTACATGTATGAAACCCCTTAAAGAAGAAACTAAATAAAGTTTTTTAAATTAATTAAATTTCTAAATGACGACTTCTCAGAAACTAATGCAAAACCAATCCCCGTTGTTTTTGAATAATAAAAGATTACTTACGAAAATAGCAGAAATTGTTTTTTTTTTTGTCATAACATATAATTTGATTTTCTTTCATTTAGATTGACTTAAAAATTAGCAAAGGTGACTAAACAACCATCGAACTTGAGCAAGGGATACATAAATTAAAAACAAAATTATCATACCAGCACCTGCAAAACACACCTGCTCATAACTAATAGGTCCATCACACTACATTCGCATTTAAAAAGTGTCCACCACATCAAAAAGGTCCCCCTCGAGGAGTTCACCAACAGCAACTTTTACACACGTGTGTATACGGGTATGACTTTTTGCCAACACCAACTAGTCGTAACACCACCGACCGTTGGAGCCCCGATTAAAGCAGCCCCGTCGATCCACTAACTAGATAAAAAGGTGGTAAAACCTACGCAGAACGTGGCCGAAGACAGTGCAGCACACGGCTTGCATGACCGACTTTTAGGTCAGTGATTTTGAGGAAAACAACCGTTTTGTGCGAGAGGGGGAAGGGGGTTGGATAAATAAAAAGAAAAGTAACGACGATATCGTTTTTTAGCAGTTATTTTTTGGTTCCGCTCCGCCACCATGTGATCTCCCGGGTGTGTGGTACGTGCAACCAAACACGCGATCCGTGTACTACAGCCTTAAGTTGTAACTATGAGGGTTGGCACAAAGAAAAGTTGGTACAGAGATAATTGGCGAGTGATTCAAGAACAGTTGCTCACCGGGATCAACTGCCACCTGGTGCATGCATGAGATGAGGCAAATTACTGGACATCGAGATGATCACAGATTTTATTCTGAACAGAAGCTGAACCTTAAGAAAGGCCTATATTTGGATTAACAACATTTTAGCAAACTCAACTATGTTTTCATCTGGACGTTACACTTTCATTAAAGTGTCCAGCAAATAAGTTGTCTGATGTCTGATAAACGCTTCAATATCAGCTAACGAACGCCAACCGAAGAAAGTCAGATAATATCCACTTTTCGGCACTGGACACCGCGGAGATAATAAGCCTCATCATGATTGATTGCACGCATCTTATTGATTCGATCCACTGACGCCGTCGCCGCCTGGCAATCAGAAGAGGACACGTTCGATCAACGTGACTTGGCCCAGGAAGACGTAGCAGGACTTGGTTGATCGCTGCTCTGCGCTCGTTACATTATAATTATATGCCGGTTTTCTCCGTTGTATGGCCTCCAACATCACAAACACTTCGCCCCAACAAATATTTATCATAAACCGAGCGCCGAACATCCTCGAGAAAGGGGACCCACGTTGTATCCTTCAACTTTGCGCGAAATTCAAGATCACGTCTCCAACGGCCGAGGGTCAACGACTGCCGCCGTCAAAAGAAGGGGTACCTACCCTGAAGGATCATATTAAAGTGGGGTCCACGCGGGATCGAATAGCCAAATTAAAGAACACCAACCAAATCAACGGCGAAGAAGTGGCCTTTGGAAGACTTGCCAAAAAAAGACTCGCAAAATCATAGCTGGCTCCACTAATTGAGCTCGAAAACTTGTTTTTTTCGCACGAGCGCGCAATGCCAGCCAGCAGATGGGGCGGTTGATCCACATTTTATTTTGCCCCCATCGCTCGGCGCGAGGAAGTCAAATTTGAACTCCAAATTTGCACGTTGAATTAGCGATTGGGAGTAGGGAGCTGGCGGATTCCGTTGACAACAACAAGCTGATCATATGGGAGCTCACATCAGGTGTTTGTTTGCTGAGCGGATTAGCATAGCTGGAGTTGATTTTTTCGAGTGTTATTGAAAAAAAATACCATACATTCTCAATAAAGGAAAGTCTTTTAACTGTTTACAGTTTAATAAACAAAATCTTTAACGTAAAAAAAAAAGTTTTAAATTTTTCAATTTCCACGAGAATCATTGAATCAAATTTTCAAATTTCATGAGAATTTCACGGGACTTGGAAAGATTCCTTTATATAAAATTAAAAATCCCACCTGGGGTGAGAAAGAGCCTTTCTTACTAAAGAATATAACAATGGTAGAACTTCTTTCAATTAATAACATCGACTTTGTTTATTTATAACGTCAGCTCAAAAGAAAGTCTTATGATGAAAGCAAAGTATTATGATGATATTATGAGTATTATGAATGATATGATTTCCAAAAGAAATTAAAAACGCAATTTTCACCAAAAGAATATTTTTAATCGTACAATATGTTTGTACGTTTCTAATCAAACAAGCGTTTATGACAAACGCGATCATAGCAAGCTTCCCAACAACGCACACCGCGGTTTTGGTTTTCTAGTTTCGGTACGAGCCCTTTTGTGTGACTGTGTTGGTGTTTTGGTTCATCGTACCAGCGCACCAAGACAAGGTACAAGTGAACCGCGTGTGCCGCACGGTGCAGGGAAGCTAGCCATTCAGCTTCTACGAGAGTGACAGAGTCAGAGATAGCTATTTTTAACAACCGCACCACTACACACTCAATCGCGAGAACCTTAGGAAGAAAGCCATTGGAGTCGCCAGCATTGAACACTTTGAAAACGATATAAACGATGAAAAGCTTAGAAAGCTCCTATTGGAATCCAATGAACCCTGTTAAATAAACTTACGAAAATGAAGTCTACATTTAGGCGATTTTAGGAGCGCACGGGAAACAAAATGATTGTAGCCGGATGAATGTCCTATGTCACAAAGGTTTTTGCATAAACATTGGACAGTTATGCAAAAACGGACAGGGCAAAAGAAACCGAAAAGCTACGATATCTTACATGTTGTAGGAAACATCGGTAGACAAGCTACTACAAAACGAGTATAAGTCGAGCCACAAAATCAATGCGCCAGCATTCTCGCGCCAGTATTCGAAGCTCAACTTGACAAACGTCGACTTGGCGACGAAGCGTCGAAGCGTCGAAAAGAAATTTCGAATAAAATCAGAAATGAAAAATGTTGGCGAAGGTCACCAGGTGGGCTTTTACCTTTTTTTAGGGATTTTTTTTCTTATGGTAGGTCAATCAAACGGCTCTAACTCCAGAACCATATTATGAATCTGGATGAAAATTTGGGAGGTTGTAGGGCTCGAAAAATGCAATTTTTGAGATAAATAAAAGATATGAAAATGAAAAAAATTGACCATATTTTTATTTGAAAACTGTGTATTTTGTTGAAAAGTCTGGCCGCATCCGAAAACAGATGGATATTTCGAAATTTGCGCGGCAACTCGCCCAGGTTCAGCACACTAGCTTTCATCTGCATTTAGAAGAATCGAAATCGGATATATGGGATCTGAGAACGGCGCGACACAAAATTTTCCAAAATTTTACCACATACGAACATCACTCGACCTCCACGGAATTTATTTTCTCAAAATTCGAGGTTTGGAGATAGACGAGTTCTGTCAAAGTGAATCGATAGAGCGTCGAAAATCGATGCAGTGTGATTTTTTGACGATTTTTCCGATTAAAATTCATGCTGAATCGACATATTTACGAAGATGGAAATGACGTCCTGCCTTAAAGTAAAACCTATACCTTTCTTTAGTAAGAAAGGCAAAAAATACATCAAAATCAAACCATCCACATTAACGACCCCCGGGTCTTCTGTGGTCCCTATTGCAAGTTTCTGCTCGAACCTAGGAGTCCGAAGGCTTGAATGGGGAGAGCACCCAAACCTCTCTCTACTCCAAGGAACCTTCCAACCCAGTGTTTGAACTGACGACCTTTGGATTGCGGGTCCAACCGCCGCCAGCGATTCCACCGGAGTAGGCTTGGTTTGGTGTGATGTTTGTACTTATGGCATGGAGACGACTCCTACACCTGGAATGACGGCCTAACAACCAAGGCCGGGACCGACATTTTACTTCCTCATCCGATGGAAGGTTGGAGCAGGTGGGAATCGAACCCAGAATACATAGAAATATTTAAAAGGATGTAACAAAACGGGTTCAAAATCAAAATATGTATGTCGAAAAAATATTTGCAACGGCCTAAACGTAAAATTAAAAAAAAAATATTGAAAAACTTTAAAATAACAAATTTAACATAAATATGACATGCAAAAAAAACTTAGCAAACAAAAATCCAAAAAATAATTGTAGCTGAAATTATGCTGAGTAGATGAATACATAACTGCAATGATTCTTCCTTTGCGTTTTATGATACCTTGATGATTCCGAAAATTTGTTACAAATTAAGAAAATAAAAAAATATCCATAATGATTCCGACAAAAAAAGGGTCTTGTTCATATTTGCTTTATTTTAGTATTCATAGCTTTAATTTTTTAAGAAAATCTTCTAACAAATTTACATCAAGGTACACACAGTAAAAAATAACACACTGCATGTACAATTTTTGCGAACAAAAAAGTTGCAACCGACGGGAATCAAACCCAGCACCAACAGTAAGGATTGGCGCCTTAGCCCACTCGGCCTCCAGACCGATGTTAAGCTGTAAGGATAAACGCATATATGAGCTTGACATTTCGGTCAAGTAGGTTTCCCATACTGATGGGCAGCCCAGGGCTACATATTTCAGGGTGTAAAATCACATAAAATTGCATAAAATAATGCAAGATTTATTTAACACCCAGGCCTTTTACACGCAGCTGGATTACTACTTTTTTAAGCTGTGCACAACAAAAACAAGTAGTAATCCAGCTGCGTGTAAAAGGCATTGGTGTAAAATATTTGTTGTATTATTTTATGTAATATTACACCATGAAATATGTAGCCCATCAGTATGCGAAACCTACTTGACCAATATGTCAAGCTCATTTATGCGTTTATCCTTTTCAATTATCATCAGTCTGATGGCCGAGCGGGCTAAAGCGCCAGTCCGTACTGTTGGTGCTGGGTTTGAATCCCGTTCGTTTGCAAATATTTTTTGTGTTTACGTGTCTTTTTTGAAGAAGGTAATGTGCATGCTTTTGCATGCGATATTACCATCGGTTTTTTGCTGTTTTTATATGTTTTTCTTTCAATTTTTCAAATCACGCTTTATAATTGAAAACAAATATAATTTACATAAAAAGTCTTTGCGGATGCAAAATTTGTTGTACGTTGTTATTTTTTATTTTTGACATAAGGCTGGTACAAATTTTATTTAAAGTTTTTGTCTCCCCTCCCCCCTTCAAAATTGGCCTGAACTACTGTAAAATGCCTTATAAAACACTTTTTCCATGCAAATGTTGAAACTATTGCTTTTGGAGTGATTGTGGTAATCGAATAATAGCATAATTGGTGCGCTGGAAGTGGGGACGCGAAGTCGTGATTATTCAGGTAAATTTTTTTGTGTGCTTTTGTGTCGCTGTTCGTATGGTCAGTCGATTGCGGGCGGCGAGGCCACGCGCTTGCCTTACTGAATTATTTGTGTCTTGAGCGTCATTTTCGTTGAGTAATTGGTGTTTTTTTTTTGTGCTTTTGTAATCTTAATCAATTGTTTTGTGATTTTCAAAGCCCTTCCTATATCATCGTTGATCGGAAGGCACGGCGTCGGGTAAATTGTGTATAATTTTTTCGAATAAGGTTTTATTTTTTATGGTGAAAAAGCCATTTCTATATAATGATCGAAAGACGCACTGACATTTTGGATCGTCGAGTTAATAGTGGAGCAAAATGATTGTGCGTGAATGATTTTGTGTGTTAACCAGAAAGACCTTCCCATAGCTTCGTTGCTCGGAAGGCTCGCCGACGGGTCTGTTATGAAAGTCCTCCCCATAGCATCGTAGCTCGGGAGGCATCGAAAAGCCAATACCTTATCCTACTAACCCAAAAAAATAATAATCACGTGATGCTTGAAGGAGATGCTGTGGATTCAACGGTCTCAAGCGGTATCAACAAGTATATAGCGAAAAACTATGTGCTTGATGAGTCTGCAACTTCAACTATCGGACTAACATTCCTCCCTTTCGTTGAACTGCAGGCTTCTTGGGAGGGCGCCGGTATTGACTAATAAAGTAGGGATCTTCAGAGGTTAAACAGTGAACGGATGGTTGGCTCCCACTGATCATTTTTGATTCATTGTTTAACTTCAGCTGATCTGTCAATAACGGAGTAGCAGCTCATTGGCAGTCAACCATGCTCATGCTCAAATGTTGAAACTATTGCTTTTTATTTCAATATTTATATTTTTTTTATTCCCCTCCCCCTCGACCCCAGCCAGAGCCGAGGGACAAAAACTTTGAAAAATATTTGCATCCTAATATTGAAATTTAAAGCTGTGTATATCAACGAACAACCAAGTCGCACGCGCAATCCGATTTCTTAGAATTCTTACTACTTTGAAAAAGCAGTATAATTTTTTTATTTATGTTTTGTTTTTATAGACAGATCGTGACAAAATGTACCCGAATTGTTGACATACATTTTGATTCAGCTCAACAATAAGTCGGCATGATTAAGTGAATTCTTTGTGCAGGTTTATTTTTGTAATGCTCTCACACAGTGTTAAGCGAAGTACGTGCAAGGAATAAAGTGATTATGGGGGTATAAGCAGAAAATGCTTCTAACTTTGGGGTAAATAATGTAACCAATTTAAAATTCACCATGCATTTTCTGGGCAAACAGCTAGCCAATCACAAAAAGTCAAACAAATAGTGAAGAGCTATGCCAGACAGTCGAGTGTAAAATGATCTCGATTAGGATTGAGAGTATGATGGTGGCATCGAGATTATAATGCTCTCCAATTGGGTCCTAATATGAAGCTTAGATTGCTGATATTATTGTTTACAGCGATAAAGCTTATTTTTCTGAGTAGGGGAAAGTGGGGCAAGTGTAACAAGCTAAGGAAATGCTCGTTAAAACCCATTAAAAACGTTAAAACATCTGTCGCTTTTTTTCATAATCATCTTATTTCAGGTCTTGACTAAGACTTTGATAGAACAAATTTTGAAAAAATCCTGTTTTTCAATGTTAAAAAACGATTTTAAAATTTTTGATTTTTCGTACGTTCTACTCAACTGGTGGGGCAAGACGAACAACCCGTTGGGGCAAGAGGAACAATGCATGAAACAACATGTTAATTTGCTAACAAGTGAACTGCTATCACTTCGAAACATCAGATTAGAATGTATTTGAAACGTTTCTTTCATTTTTAGGTTAAATAATAATATTTTACCGTAATCTGGGGTGAATCGGGACTACAGTCTGAATAGGGACAGCAGTTTTTAGAGCACTTAGAGCTTTTAAATTTGAAAATGGATGTACACATTTTGTTGGCCTGAGTCTGTTCTAACCGAAACCAACATGAAAAATCAAAATATTGTGCTCCAACATGGTTAAAACTGCTGTCCCAATTCGCCCCATGTGTCCCGATTGACCCCAGTTTACGGTACTTAAAATTTGATCGTTTTTACGAAAAAAATAATTACTTAGATGATAGATAGTAAATTTTCATAGTATCACTTTATTTTGTATAGACAATAAAATATGTTGTTGCAGCAATTCGTAATTTTTTCCATACTAAAAATCCATATGGTACACTTGCCACACCTGAACAAGATTTTTTAAAAGCTCTCAAAAAAAAAAATAACCAAAAGATAAATCATACTTTCTAATAGGTGCAAATCATTGATTGGAACACTACTGATCTAGGAAAAATAGCATTTTGATAAAATGAGCCTTATAACGATCCCTAAGCCTTATTTTGTACTTTCCAATTATTATTAGCAAACAAAGGTTTTTAAAAAAACTTCATTAAATCTTACGCCCCATGGCGTTTACGTCGTTTTGGTGGTTATGTGGTAGTAGAATCAGCTAATAGCACTGCTAGCAACAATTCCTCATACTGGAAATAATCAAAATTGTAAAAATTACGGCCGTACGAACGACTGTTCATCTTGCCCCATATGGTCGTCTTGCCCCACCTTCCCCTACAATAACCCTTTGTACGGCCACAAAGAGTTTAAAATGGATTTTTAAATCAATTTTGAAAAATTAACCTCGCGGTCCTTCTTGACAGAAAAGCTCCTACTTGACAGCTCGTTCCAAGGGGACCATAGTTGATCCATAGAAAAAATGTTGTCTTGTCAAAAACAATTTTTTGCATTAAAATGAAAAATAGTTATCAGAAATGGTTTTTAATCGTGTTTTTTACCGTTGTACCTAAAATTTGACATAGGGCTTTAGTACCCAATTGTCGATACGTCAACAATTTTGATCATAAACAAACAACCATTTCACCCTTTCGTGTGCATGTGTTGTCTACAAAGACCGGAAACTTTTCAACAATGGACCGTTTCCTCCACGACGACCGGTCGTTGTCGCGCGCGCGCCACTAAAACCATAAAGTTCTGGAGAATCAACAGCGCGGATCAAAACAGCACACTAGTCAGTCTCAACGAGTGAAATTAGACAGAAACGTATAAATTATACAAGCAGCCATCCTCAGAATTACATGATTTAATTTTTCCACAGACAAACAGACGCAAATCTTTTTAAGACCATCAATCGAAAATGCAACGGTGAATTCGTAAATATGGAAACTCACAACTGTCAATTTAAATTCACCACTGCTTATTTCCACGCGTTTGGCATTTGGTGAGATGACCTAAGACTCGAAAGACCTAAGACTCGAAAGAAGTATCACGGGGCAAATCTGCCCGGGACTTGGACCGGCCCCCATTCAAGAGGTCGAGCCGACGACACGGCGGCGTGTGCCACCCACCTCTGTAAAAGTCCAGCTGCTTCCTGTTGTTCCGCGCGCAATGCCCCCAACTTAAACCTCCTGCACCTTACCGCATACACATGAGTGAGTATTAACACGTGAGCCGAATTGCTAATGAACTCCCCGACTTTGGACTGAAGACTAGGCGGTGCGTTACGGGTTGATGAGCTGGCTCAGAAGATTTCGGGGGGAAGAAGCACCGACGGCGGTGTTTAACTTTATATGAATGAGGCACGAAATGGTGTACATTTTACTGGCCGGCTGCGGCAACCGAGTGGAACCGGAAAAAACATGTTTACGGGAGGTTTAGCCTAATTGAAGGAAAAAAAATACTGCTATAAGTTAAATAAGTGTACCACGTATGAAGCGCTATATGGAACATCCCACCGCGGGATAGACAGCCAGCGTTCTTGACGTGCGGTTTTAACTAAAATCGTCGTTCTACCATGTGATTTCCGCGCTGTGCGGTACTCATCACGTTTTACGCGCTATACCTACGGGTCCGGATGTTGATGGCGATGTTCAGGCACATTGTTCTGAGAAGTCGCGCGGGTTTATGGGACTTTGGACAATTAAAATCGGCCACCAAGTAGCCAGAATATCCGAAATAATTAATGGTCGATAAGGAAATTAAACAATGGCCATTATGGCAGAAATGCGCCATAATGGCTGCCACTGACCGTTTGACATTACGCTGGACGCGCGAAGAAATTGACGCGTGCTTTGTCATTTCAAAAATATTCACGTGTTTAGTGGTCCCTGAATGAAGTTCTTCAGTTTGATGAGGTACGATTTTTTTGTATTTTTGTATTTTCATATAACATACAATTTGCTGAATATTCAGGAATTAAGGTGGTAGATGGTGTCTTTCAAACAACACAAAGAAACCCATTTTTTCATTGAAACATTCTGAATCAAGATTCGAATGTTTTTCTATAACAAACATGGCCGCCAAATGGCCGATCGGGAATGATGCCTTCCAGAGCCTAATCCAGCCTAGATTACAGCGATATCAATCATTTGAATTGAAAAGAAATGAAAAAATAAGAACAATTAATTCAAATTTCTACCAGTTGAATGGTGATGATTCATAACTTTGGTGTCGACTAAAATGCAATCCCTAACAAAAATTGCATTTAGAGAAGATTTGCACGCGTTGTTCTAGGGAAAAAATAATTTGTCATAAAATCCAAATTTTCAAAACTCAAAAATGGGAAGACAGCTTAGCGAACGAAATTTATTTACCCAATTATTTTATTTTATTTTTTTGTTTATTAAATTTTTATTTATGCTTTTTTAATTAAATCAATACATTTTATTATTCAGAGAGCAAAAAAAGGAAATCAGCAACAATGCAATGACTCTCTGTGTTATAGTTATATTAGGGCCTTTTCAAAATATTTTGAAAACGGTCCAGGGGGTGGGTAGGAAATTGTCCATGCTCAATACATAGAATATTTTGAACAATTGTTCACATGGGGAAAGGGGAGTGCGTTATGAAATTTAAAAAAAGGGTCTTCTTGGTTTATAGGGGAACAGAATCTAATTCCATCGTGACTCTAATGATGCCATATCAGCCCTTTGACATTCAATTACAGCTCATCAAAAGCGTTTTCGACTGAAATCGAGTGATAAATAGCTCAATGAGAAGTGAGTAAGCAAGTTTCTATCAACAGTTTTTCAAAATTTGTTGTTTAAATAGTGAAAATCAGCAAATTGGATGGAGTGCTTAACCTGCCAAACATAAGAGAATTTCCCTTATATGTCCCAAAGCCTATCCTACTCAAAAAAAGTTTTGACAGTTTTTAAATTCTTAATTCAAAAATTCCAAAAAATTTAAATTCTAAAATTATTGAATTTTTAAATTCTGAAATTCCTAATTTTTATTTCTGAGATTCCCTCAAGGAAAGTTGACAACTCTTTAATTCCAAAATTCTAAGATTCGGAAATTATAAAATTTTAAAATTCTAAAATTCTCTGTGAACTTGTGTCTGAAATTCTATTTTCTATTCTGTGATTTTATAATTCCATAATTTCATCCACAACATTGCTTAAATACTTTTGATGTTTTAAATTCTATCATTTTAAAGTTTAAAATTTCTAAATTTTCATTATTCCAAATTTCCATAATTCTAAAATTTTAGAATTCTAAAATTCTTAGACTTGAACATTTTTAAATTCTATATTTTAATTCGGTGATTTTATAATTCTATAATTTTATAAAAAATCATTTATTGAATTCTATTTATTTTTAAATTCTGTAATTTTATAGTTCTAAGATTCTAAAATGTTTTTAATATCTTTTTTTTTATTATATGATTGTTAAACTTCAAGACTATTCGACAAATCGATTTTCCGAGGGTTTCTTATAGATAATAAACAGATAATCGAATCATTGAAAAAAATCGTATCGTTATTTTTAAAGTGAATTTTAAGTTCAACGACCCCAAATAGTATCCTTAAGCTCTATGTGAATTTTGTGTACATTGGACATCATTTTACGAGCTGGCAAGTCTACTACTAGGCTGGTCAAATATTTTTAAAAGTTTTTGTCAATTATTGATGTTTTTCATCATAAAAATCTTTTTACTAAGGATAACTGCTAGATGGTTGTTCAACTTGTTTTAACATGCTGCAGCCCAGTCACGAAATATTCTAGCAGAGCTGGATCTGCCAGAATCTTGCTAGAATGGTGGAACATTTCTGCTAGAATACTGTTAGAATATCCTCCTCTGTAAGAGCTCTGCTCTAGGCTCTGCTAGAATCCTTCTAGAACGCCGAGACTGGGAGTTATCACAAGTCAAAAGAGTTTTCCCTTCTTCAAAAAAGAAAAACTCAGCTTTAAGCTAGGTATGCAGATCGGAAGGAACGCGGTCAAGAAATGTTGCGTGTTCTTTTCGTGACCCCCCAAGAAAAGTTGACAGTTCGGTATGAGCGCGTTTGACGGTGTGCGCGCTTGAGGTTCTTTGGGTGAAAAATAAAAAGATTAATAATATTCAAAAGTTAAAATTTAATAAATTAAAAATGTTTATTCAAAAACTTTTAACAACAATTATTATTTATAAACAAAATTAAAAAAACATATTTTTATTTTTTTTAAACAGAAAATTAGAAATTCTTAAATTCTAAAACTAGAAAAACTAAAATTAAAAAATTATGAAATTATGAAATGATGAAATTATGAAACTATGAAATTATGAAATAAGGAAATTAAGAAATAAAGATATTAGCAAATTAAGAAATTAGAAAATTAGGAAATCTTGAAATTATGAAACCATGAAATGAAGAAATAATGAAGTTATGAAATAAGGAAATTGGGAAATTAGTAAATTAGGATATTAGGTAATTAGGAAATTAGGAAGTTAGGAAATTAGGAAAATTGGAAATTATTAAACTATGAAATGATGAAATTGGGAAATAAGGAAATTAAGAAAATAAGAAATTAGGAAAATTGTAAATTAGGAAGTTAGGATGTTAGGAAATTTGGAAATTATGAAATTATGAAACTTTGAAACTATAAAATGAGGAAATCAGGGAATTAGGAAATTAGGATATTAGCAAATTAGTAAAATAAGGAAATTGAGAAATTGAAAAAAAAGAAAAATAGGAAGTTAATATGTTAGGAAACTAGGAAATTGGGAAATTAGGAAATTAGAAAGTTAGGAAATTAGTTAACTATGAAATCAGGAAATTAGGAAGTTGGGAAGTTAGGAAGTTAAGAAATTAGGATATTAGGAAATCAGGCTATTAAGAAACTAGAAAATATGGAAACTATGAAGTTAGAAATTAGTAAGTTAGGCTATTAGGAAATTTAAAAAAAGGCTATTACAAATGTTTAAATTTTTTTTCGTAAATTCTTAAATTCCTAAATTTTTATATTTTCAAATTTTATTGTTTTTTTTATTTTGAAATTCTAAATTTTTTTAAATTTCCGGACTCCACATTTCCAATTCTGGAATTTACAGATTTTTGAATTTTTGAAAAAAAAATTGTTTTTGATTGTAAGAATTTCGGGTTTTTTCGTAAATATGTATTTTAGAATTTCTATATTTTAGATTTTTAAAACTTTTGAAATTTTGACTTGGAATTTCTGATTTTTTTCACGTTTCGAATTTTTATTTTTTTGAGCTATTTGAATATTAAAATTATTATTATTCAATGTTTGTTTTTCCATATTTTCGAATTTTTATTTTTGAATCATTTGTATTGTTGAATATCAGATTATTATTGAATTTTTCAGCAAGAAAATAGATATTTGTATGATTATTGTCAAGTTTATTTTCACTCTGGTTTATTTCATTTCGGTCCCGCCATGGTGGATTAATCGGACAGCGCAGTGGACTCACAATCCAAAGGTTGCTGGTTGGTACTAGCAATAGTTGGCGACATGTGGGCCGACAGCAATAAAGACAACTTCATTTTTTTACTCCATTTCGACCAAAAAACTAAATCTGTCCTTTTAATTTCAAGATTCTGCATTTTGAGATTCGCCGGGATTTTCAATATTATTCTATCGAATACAAAATCATTAAAACGTTTGTAACTTTCAGTCGCATTCAAAAAGTAAAATTCAAATTCTTTGATTTTTTCATCAAAACATATTGCAAACAAGCACCGCGCGACGAAACGTCAAACGCCACTTTCCGTTTCTGTTACTTTTCAGCTGCGTACCGCTTAAGAAAAATCTTTTCGTGACCCTTTCCTTGACCGTTTCTTGGGCGTTTTTTTGTATGGATTTTTGCGTTCCTTCCGATCTGCATACCAGCCTTTAAAGGGAAAATTCAACTTTTGTCAGCAGTTATCACAATAAAGGCGAAATATAAACACTTTACATTTTGAAACTGATCACTTTAATATTCAACCTTCCAAAATTACACCTTCTAAATTTACACCATTTTGTATTTTGTACGGTGCACTAGACAGCAAGAAGGTTAAAGCTGCCAGAAATAAATGAATTAACAACAACAACAACTAGACAGCTCGTTCCAAGTCTCGTTCCAAGTTAATCCATCGAAAACATGTAGTCATGTAATTTTTATTATTTTTTTGCATTGAAATGAATAAAAAGTGATCGGAAATGGTTTTTAATTGTGTTGTACATAAGAATTGGGTCCTAAAATGAAGCTTAGATTGCTGATATTATTGTTTACAGCGATAAAGCTTATTTTTCTGAGTACAATGACCCTTTGTACGACCACAAAGATTTTAAAATGGATTATTAAATCAATTTTGAAAAATTATCCTCGCGGTCCTTCTTGACAGTAAAGCTCCTACTTGACAGCTCGTTCCAAGGGGACCATAGTTGATCCATCGCAAAAATGTTGTCTTGTCCGAAAAAAATGTTGCGATAAAATTAAAAAAGTGATCAGAAATGGTTTTTACTCGTGTTTTTAACCGTTGTACATAAAAATTGACATAGGGCTTTAGTACCCAATTGACATAGGGCTTAAGGACCCTATTTGCACTCAAATTTTAAAAAAATACGCGTTTCACGTCTGCTTGTTTGTTTCATTAGCGTGCCATAAAAAAAATTTGTTCCATTTTTTGCCATAAAACTTCTCCCCTCTCGCGCTTTGTTTACATTCCCGTTCTGTCAAAATGTCAGCGACGAAAGGGAAACAAGTGAAAAAGGTAAAAAATAGCCAAATCACAGCGTTTAGAATTTTCAAGTGCTTGTATTTAGTGTAATTTTCAATGAAAAAGTGGTATTTTCTATCAAAAATGGCATTATCGGAAGCGGGCGGACGTTAGTTCGACGAAAAACGTTCCAGTGGTGTGCGAATCTAGGGTTGAACATTAGATTTTTGGTTTTTGTAAGATTCGGCAGAGTGAAAAACATAAACATTACAAGTGAAAAAAATATTCAAATAATATGCAATCGCATTACACCCTCGCCGAAGAGGAAGATCCGGACGTGCTGGCCGAGGACAACACGCGGCCCTCGCTGCCGGAGGATTTTCCCAACTTCCGGGACTTCCAGATCGAAAAGATGGTCCTGCACTTTCGCGTCGTGACGGACGGTTCCGAGCAGCGGCTCCGGCTGGGCTTCAAGTGCAAGCTGTGCCACGAAGTTTTTAACAAGACGATGCAGCTGCTGGGCCACATCCGGAATCACTTTGAGGACCACCACAGCTGCCGGGACTGCGGCAAGTACTTCTTCGACACGAACAAGCTAAACATTCACAAGAGGGCCAAACACACCCAGGCGCTTCGCTGCCAGCTGGGCTGCCCGAGCTACACGACGTCCAACATCAAGTGTCTGCAGACGCACTACCTGCGGTATCACTGCGTGAAGGTGCGCCCGCGGGAGATGAAAAAGATGGACGCTCTGGGGTCGCTGTTCCGCGTCAGCGAGGATCCCGAGTCGAAGATACGAATACGGCGCGGCCAGCTGGCCGATCAGCAGCGGGACTTTTCCGAAGTTGCCGGGTTGCTGTCGGTGCAACAGCAACAACTTCAGCAACAGCAGCAGCATCAGCAGCAGTTGGGACAGATTCATCTGCAGCAGGTTGTTACGGTGGCGGAAGGTGCTGGTGGTGAGGGGGATGAAGAGGAAGACGGGGAGAATGAGGAAGAAGTGGAAACGTCGGAGGAGCAAGGCGATGCCGAGCCGGAGCCGGAGGAGGACGAGTTTGACGAGCTGGACGATTACGAGCAGCCGGTTGAGTGTTGCGTTTGCGACGTCTACATTCCGAACGAGGAAATCCTGCGGGAACACGAGGAAGTCAGTCACGCTAGTCCCTACAGTTGTAAGATTTGTTCGAGTGCGTTCGAACAGCTGGAAGATGCCCGCACTCACTACGAAACGCACGAGAAGGTCCCGGTTCTGCAGAGTGCGCCGCAGATCCAAACCATAACGTTGACCCCGGGACAGCACCTGCAGCAAACCGCCATCCCAATACAACACCAACAGCAAACAAACCCAA
The DNA here is from genome assembly GCF_016801865.2 of Culex pipiens pallens. Classification (NCBI taxonomy): domain Eukaryota; kingdom Metazoa; phylum Arthropoda; class Insecta; order Diptera; family Culicidae; genus Culex; species Culex pipiens. Next base: position 93,303,586 of record NC_068938.1, on the reverse strand, counting down.
CCCCGACCATGACCACCATGATCATCATGCACAACGGCACGCCCGTCCTGGTCCCCGTACAAACCTTCGACAGCAGCCAACTGGTCCCGGCGGCGTTCCCCACCCACCAAACTCCCCAAGCCCAACATGCAGCAGCCCCGCCAGGCACGGCCACCCTAACCCCGATAACCACGGCCTGGCCAATCGGCCAGTCGTTCCTACCCGTTCAAAATCAAATCGAAATCATTCCAATCCACCAAGCGGCGGCCGCGACCGCCGGAACCGCCCCCATCCAGAACATCATTAACGTGAGGCACCACGACCCGGGGTCGACGACGCCGCAAGGAATTGTCATCACACCCATCGATCAAAACTACCTGAGGCATCAGCAGGCACTGCAAGCGCAGCTCCACCTGCAGCAACAGATTCAACAAGCGCAACAGCAGCACCAACAACAGTATCAACAACAGTCTTAGAAGAAGGTAGGAAAATTGTAGCATGTGCACCCGCGAATTCAAAGTTGAGCCGCGAATTGGCCAAAGCGTATCATACAAATTCGTATTTAAACAATTATTTGTCGTAATTTCGGCCGTGTAAGACTGCTTCATGTCATGATCAACGATAAGTTATTTTTTTAATTTTATTCGAATGTTTATCACTAGTTTTACATGAAATATTATTTTATTAGCAAGCGAGTCAACGAATGCATGGGGTAATAAAATTTGTTTTTCGTTTATTGTAAAAATCGTACAAACCGTTGGAGTTTGCTTCGAGAGCTTCGAAATTGCCTTTGGTAGAGAATTCTTCGAAATTAAAATTAACGTCTTGAGATCATCTTTATGCACACAAATGGGAGAGTGGGCAGACCTGAGTCCCTTCTTTGTATTCCGTATACTGCCGTTCTACGCATAATTGTCCCATGTAATTTTTGGACGATTTTGACTTGTAGACATTTTTAAGTTTAGTTTGTTGTTAACTTTAAGGAAAACACATAACATCTAGTAGTTTGTTCGGAAACTCATTAAAAAGAACACCAAGTCTGTTTGTCACATCGTTGTGCTTCTACGCATAATTGTCCCACCAAGTATTTTCTTTAACGGAATCATTAGTTTTACGACGCATTATGTCTTGTTTACCTAATATATAGGAAGAGGATCACAAATAAGAGTGATAAACTACTAACTGGGGGCGATTAGGGACACATAGGGCGAATAGGGACTCCCGGGACAATTATGCGTAGAACCACCGAAATCGGTAAAAAAAAACTCAATCGCGTTTTTCTCAGTTCGACGTCGTCGTGCTATCTTGTCGCACCGCCATTTCGACGTTCCGAGAAAAACGCGTTTTAATGTTTGACCTTGAATAAACAAAAACTAGAGCACGCAATGTAAACAATAACAAACATGTTTTGTTTGGCTGACCATTCTGTGCATTGTCTCGAAGTTTGGTTGAAGTTGGTTGCTGGAGTCCCGAGTTATAATTACAAATGTTTACGGTAGTCTAACTTGTACTTGCGTCAAACGCGTTCTGACCTGAAATCTCTTTGGCCAATTGTCGCACTTACATCAATTTTCAGGGAGTGACAAGATAGCACGACAAGATTGAAACTACTTTCATATGAAAAGTGACAAAAATGCACGGAGTTTTTTCGGATTTCGTTGAATATTTCAGGATTGAAATCGAATTTTGGGGATCTGTGAAGGTCAAAAGGTGAGGCATTGTGAGCTGCACAAAATGACGTTCTTAACTCAATTTGGCCCAAAATGCACGTACGACAAGTTAGCACGACGGCGACGAGTTGCACTTTTTTGAACATGGGACAATTATGCGTAGAACGGCAGTATAGCTCGTCTCTAAATTTATCACAAAACTATGAACTTTTTGCATAAAAATGGCTGGGCCAGGGCCGATACTCCTCACGGGTGTTCCCCTCAGGAAAAAATTTCAAATGGGCAGCAGCGGCAGCTAAAGCAAGCCAGAGAGGGTGAAGAAAAGCCCCAAGAAAACGCTCCCTCTCCTTTGTTCTGCTGTTCGTAAAGCTGTTTCTTGACCCCTTTCCTTCCGATCTGCATACTAGCCTTTAATCGGGTAGTAAAGCGAATGGTTCAGAGAGACCGATTGCGTTATGTCGCTGAGTCGAAATAGTTTGCGATCGGCTTCGTTTTACTCAGTTATTAAACTGCTTAAAATCTTTGTTATCAAAAATGTTTTGCAATTTTGTTGATAACACTACACCAAATTTACGGCAAACTGTGGTAGTGCAGGCCAAAAGAGCGCTGAGCTGGTATGTTGTTAGATTCTCTCCTCTCTGAACGTGTTCGTGTGTGACTCGGATCGACGGACGGAGTGGGAAATTGAAATTCACGAAGTATTTGTGTCCCTGGGAGAAGCGATTGAGCAAGTCGCTGGCAGCCCGAGTGCAGTGTTCGCTCGCGACTGTTGCGAGCTACAAGTCGGCAAAGATTTGCTCGGCGATGAGTGAGTGATTTCTGATCTTTGAACCGAAAATCAGGACCCTTGCTTGAACGTTGACTGTCTTATTACACTATAATAATAATAAAAAAACGTACTTTATATTAATTTGAAAGTAATAATGGCGCTTTTTTTACGAACTGAGCATTAAACTTACTTTGGACTTAGAAACCTTCCACCTCTGGATTCGAATCCATGACAGTTGAAAAACGAATTTGAATGACTACCATCTAATACAGGCAGACGAATGTTGAAATTGAAGGAATAAGGCTTGAAAAATCCAATTAAAGTGCAATCAGACCCCAAGTTTCGATCTCACTAGGTTTTTTGGCCAAATTTCCCTAGTTTTTGTTTAATTTCATTTGGAGAACCTTCTGTTACCAAGCGGGTAATGAAAAGGAAATAGTTGCAAGGAACACCAAATCTCTATTAACCAGCCATTCACACAAGTTGTAAAATTGTTATTTCGGTAAATAAAATGGATTGAATTGAAGTACCATCAGTTGAAATCAATTTAAAATGCATCCTCAGCGTTTAAAATCATTTTGAACACGTTTGGGTTTGTTCAAAAATAATATGTATTTGTAAGATTTTTTGTTATTGCAATATTGAAATTCTTGCATGTAATTTCATTTTTTTAATATTTTGTTTTATTTTTGCCTCCCCTCGACCATGGCCAGAGTTGAGGGACAAAAACTTTTTTAAATATTTTTTAATCATTTTTTAAAGAAAAAATTACGCCGTTCCATAAATTGTTCAGATTTCATGTCATTATTTTCAAAATAAAAAAAAATATTTGTAAACACATGTACATTCAACGCAATACCATAAACGAAAAAAAATCAACAAATCTTATGGAAAACTGTCATTCTTTGTTTTCTATAATAACAGAAACTTAAAAAAAAACATCAACTGATAGATGTAAGCAGGGCTGTGGAGTCGGAGTCGGTGGAGTCGGGTCTTTTTGGGGACCTGGAGTCGGAGTCGTCAAAATTTGAACAGCTGGAGTCGGAGTCGGATAAATTAAATGAGCTGGAATCGGAGTCAGAGTCGGAGCCGAACATTTCTGATAACCCGGAGTTGGAGTTGGAGTCGGTGTCGGAGTTATCTTAAAATCAACAAAAATTATGTGTTTTTTTTTAATTTTTCAGTATTTGCTATAAAACAGCTTAATTTACAAAACTTCTTATATTTTTAATTGTTTTTCAAGACGCATGCGCTGCGTTGCCATTTTCAATTATTTTTAAGATCTATAATCTCTAAATGATAGCCTCTTACCCAAGTATGTATTATCATCATAACTCAATAAAATTAAAAACATTCTTGGTTTTGTTGTCAGATATATTTAATTGATTCTTGACTGCTTCCTTTTGCCTATATTTATGTACCCTTTCAATTCAAATTTGACCAAATATAATCCAGTTCAATCTGAAAAAAGTACGTACACAGTCATCTTATACCTCGGTAGCAAATGTCTTGGAGGTTTTAAGTAAATCAATTTTCAGGAAAAAAGATACGAGGTACATAAAGAGATTAAAAATACTAATCACTGTTTTTGGAATTCGGAAAAAATACTGGCAGTATAACTCTTCCAACAAATAATCAACGATTATAGCAATCTATATATTGGAACCTAACATGTGCTTTTTGTTTATAACTAAGTACAAAAAAAAATAAAATCAAAGTGTCGCGCTTAAAAGATCTGAAACAGAAAAAAAATCAAAAAAAAAGTTGCGACTAATTTTGAAATAATCTTTGAATATGTTAAATCAATCGATTATCTTAATGTAATTTGTAATTTGTTGTTTTATTGGTTACAATAGCCTGTTAGTATAAACTGTGCATCAGGTCAAGGATTGTTTAATGTTTACTATTTCTCTACTAAAATCTGATAATTTTGATCCTAAGGCAAACTATTTTCATATTGCTTCAAATTATCGTTGAACAAATCTCAAGATTTCAGGATAGGACAGGATTTCAAGATAAAATAAATGTATAGAAATTCAATTTATATTTCAAATATTATTAAAAAACATAAAAAAACTTAATATTATTCAACCGCAAAAATTTTCTCATACTATTTGTCCCACGCAAAAATGACGGAAGGTAATTATCATTGCAACTAAATGTACCTAACAAATTTCTTCTTGGAAAGATAGAAGGATCCTTTTGAAATATCCGTGACCTAGAAAATATTTTACCTTTGGATTTTTGTTTTTCATCCAACTCAATGTTTTTTCATACATTTTGATGGAGGCGCACGACCATTCATAAAGCTTCGTTTTAGGTGAAGATTCAAGTATCGCGTGCCTCCTTTTAAATATATAGAAAATTTTAAAATTAAAATAAATCTAAAATTCCTGAGAAAATATTTCCAGATCACGGATATTTGTATAGGACCCCTTAAGCGTCCTTACCAAGAAGATTTTTTAGATACATTGATTTGTAATAATAATCTTCTTCAGCTATGGCGTGATGTCTTAAAAAAATCAATGTAGCTTTAAAAAATAGTTTCATTTAAAATTGTTATTTAAAAAAACAAGGTGACTTTTATAGTCACTGTGCTTCTTATAAATGCCAGCCTAAAAGAGAGCAAATTGAATTTATATGTTAAATCGATCATTAATGCCAGCTTTCTGATAATGGTCGTTCAAAAAATAACAATTTAATATTTTAGCTTTTAATAAATTTAATGAAAATTTGAGGTTGAATAAATAAATCCAAATTTACTTACCAAACTGTTCTTCTGAAATGCCTTCAAAACTGGAGATTTTTTTTTATTTCTGTTTCAATAACATATAAAACTTGTAAAACTAGAAATTTTTTTCTGTTTTTTCAACTTGAAAAGTTTTTAAATAATCCATTTTACTAATGTTTTCGAAATAATAGTTAACTAACTTTTGAAACATAAAAAAATATCCCAGTCACGACGTGCTAGCAGGATTCTAGCAGAGTTCTTACAGAGCTGGATATTCTTACAGAATTCTAGCAGAAATGTTCTACCGTTCTAGCAGGATTCTGGCAGAACCAGCTCTGCTAGAATATTTCGGGACTGGGATGTGGAGTCGGAGTCGGGGCCAACCATTTTTTGAATGCGGATCTGACAAATCAAAATCTACTATCAAAAGTTATGAACAATTAAGTGTTATCTACAAAAACATTTGAGGCTAGATCTCAAAGAAAGGCTTAAAGGTGGATTAAGTAACGTTCTATAACTTTATTTTTAAACACCATTTAATAATGATATTTTTCTAAAAATATTAATTTTTGCATTTCCGTCGTGAAACTACTTACTTTTCCTGTCATTCTTGAACGACGAAATAGCCTACTTTTCTGTACCAAAAATAACAGAATCGAATAGCAGCACTTTTCAAAATAAATGCTGAAAAGTTCTACTTTTCAGCACTGAAATGGGTGCTAAAAAGTTGAACTAGTTGCATTTTTCAGCACTTTTTTGATTTAAACGATTTATTGACAAAATACATGAAAATTTTACTTAAAATTTCACTCAATGGGTGTTTTTCGGAATTGCAAAAAATGTTGTATGGAACTCGTTGCAAAACTTGATTTTTTCAGCACTCTTCGTATTTATAAATGTACGACTCGTGCTGAAAAAATCCTCTTTTTGCAACTTGTTGCATAAACTACTATTTTCATGTCCATGCTTAACATCAATTCAATTTTTCAGAATTGTTTTCCTGCGCTTGAGGACGTTGTGAAAAGTTGAAATTTTCGCAACGCAAATGAGTTTTATTTAAACTTGATACTTCACAACGGATTAGGTTCGCAAAAACACGGCATTAAATTACAAAAAAAAAATGAGCGATCAAGATTCTACTTGAAACTGGAAGTCTTTTTGTGATTATCTAGTGCTATTACGTGTGAAAAATACTTACCAACATTCTTATTGAAATGAACATGTTTTTGCAGTTGATTCTTTTAAACGAATGCTTTTATTGGTCCTTCTTTCAAACCCTGACCATACTTACATGACCTTGTTGAAAAAAAAAAAAGAACTCTCGTTCAATCGTTCCTCGCTCCGCAGCAACGCTAGTTCTCGTTAAACCTTCAAGCCGTTAGCCGGAAATTGCCGGAACCAGGATCCACGTTTAACCCAAAACATCGAACGCGTGGTACACCGAATTCTCCTCTCGAAACCTCTCAACACCGCGCCAAGCCGGGTGGAGTCACTATCGGAACCAGAACCGGAAGAGGGGAACCACCCCGCTCTTCAAGACCATCGAACGCGTTGCACCACCATCTCGCCTCGCACGCTTCGAACGCGCAGTACGCCCAACTGGTCTGGTGTTTGTGCCAAACGAGTTGCAAACAGAGTTAGTGCTTTGGTTTAAAAGGTGGGAGAGTTGCTTTTTGGACGTGACGAAGAGTCAGAGAGGGGAACTTACCGAAAAGTTTTGAAAAGATGGTACAATTGCGACAGGTCTAGGCAAATCTACGGACACGGATCGGATCGCGGCCGTTACGAAACTCTGAACTCTAACTCTAGAGGAGCGCTTACGCGTGTGAGTGTGTGTGTGCGTGGTTGGGACTGTCGGAACCTGTTGCTGGAAAAAAAGAAGAGATTCGTTGGCAGAGAGAAAGGATTATCAAATCTATATTCAAAAGAAGAAACAAACAAAAACACTCGCAGGATATTTTTTGCACAATCTCAGTTGCTTTTTATCGTACACATCGTTGTTTAAGGTTTTACATCTAAGATTTTTTTTGTTTTCTCCAGTGAAATATTTATAGTTCAATCATGTCTGTGTGTGTGTTCAAGTGTTAAGTTCATCCTAGTCGAGAAGCCGGTTTTATATAGCCAGCCGGAGTTTTGTCCTTCCCCGGCCGAATGCCGCTTCCCGATGGTAATAAAAAAAAACAGGCAAAATTCAAAACTTCATCGCGTTTCACTTGCGGTCCTTCTTGCTTTTCTTGCTCTTGTGTCTGCGGTGGCGGTCCGATCCGCCACTCCCATCGGACTCTGACCCAGACGAGTAGCGCTTGCTGCTGCTGCTGGGTTTGGACTTTCTCTTGCCGCTGCTGCTGCTTCGGCGGCGGCGTTCCGAGTCCTTTCGACGCCGGTCGTACCCGTCGGACGATTCCGCTCCGGAGTAATCGCGGCTGCGCCTTCTCGAGTGGCGAGATGCCGGTCCCGGGGACGGCGATATGTTACGTCGAGGGACGGGTTCGGGCGAGTAGGACCGCTGGCGCTGACGAACCGGACTCAACGAGCGCGAATCGCGACGGCGCAGCGGGAGGGGGCTTCGCGAGCGCGAATCGCGACGACGCAGCGGGAGGGGGCTTCGCGAGCGCGAGACCCGTCTAAATGGGAGCGGACTGCGGGAGCGTGTCCGACGGCGCAGCGGGAGAGGACTCCGTGAGCGGGAACGTCTTCTGAAGGGCAGCGGGCTGCGCGAACGCGATCTACGCTTGTTGCGGAAGGGCAGCGGCGAACGGGACCGGTTACGGCGACGATTTACCGCAGATTCACCACTGCCTCCACCTCCTCCTCCTCCGGGAGGAGCATTTCGCTTGATGAACGACGTCGGATACGGACGGTTCTTGTAGTCCACCATGCCGGCGACGACGCGGATGTCGCGCCCGTTGCGTTCCTCCATGTGGGCCGAGTTATCCTCCGAGAGTTGAACTTTCTTGTCGGAATTGCCTCCTCCTCCTCCTCCGCCACCGCCGCCGCCGCCTCCTCCACGACCTGCACGGCCACGACGCCACGGGGACCGCCTGCGACGCTTACCTCCGCGGTGCTTCCTAGGCGTACGCCGTCCCCGTCTTGGGCTGCGCCGGGGGCTTCTCCGTGAACTTCTTGTACGCGAGCGGCTACGCCGAGACTCCCGCTCGGATTCTTCCGCCGAGCTGGTAGATTTGCGCAGCCGACTTGGGGCTCGCTTGCGGTCACGCCGCTCGTCCTTGTACTCGATGTCCTTGAACGACTTCTTGTCCGTCCCGTCCAGATACTCGATGCCCCGACCCTTGCCCCGCCAGCGAAGCTTCGCCACCGACTGGGAAAAGTCCACGTGAATGCGCCGGTCGTCGATCAGCACGTTGTCCATCTTGAAGTACGCGTCCTCGCACGATTTCTTGTCCTCAAACTCAATAAACGCATACTGCAGCGAATCCCCCGAGACCTTGTCCCGGATCACTTCGCAGCCCACGATCTTCCCGAACCGACTGAAAATAATCTGCAGATCGTCGTCCGTCGTGACCGGGTTCAGCTTGCACACAAACAGCACGTTCTCCGGCGGTGCCATCTCCGCGTCCGGAATGTCCCCGACAATCTCCAGAATCGTGGCCCGCGCCTTGGCCTCCTTCTCCGCCATCATCTCGGCAATCTCCTCCGCACTCTTCCCCTCCGTATCGTCAATCTCCTCGTCCGCCGCGATCCTTCCCCCGGCCAGCCGCTCCGCCGACGGCGACGGTGACCGACTCGGCACCCGGAAACCCCGCGGGTCCTCGAACGGATCCTCCAGCACCACCGTGTGCGTAACCCGCACATCCTTGTACGGCCGGTGCTTCTCGTCGCAAATAACCTCGCTCAACTTCCGCAACACTTCATGACCCTCCGTAACCTCCCCGATCACACAGTGTCCGCCCCCGTCCAGCGACAGCAGCTCCGGACCCAGCGTAAAGAAAAACTGCGACCCCAGCAAACCCTCCCCGGCGCAAACCATCGACAGCAGGCCCGGCTCGGTGTGCTTAATCTTCGGCACCGTTTCCCCCTCAAAGTAGCGCTTGTGTTTACCTTCCAGCACGCCCCACACCGACGAACCGCCATCGCCGGAACCGCTCGGGTCGCCCGTCTGCGCGATGAACCCGTGCTGAACCGTGTGGAACAGGTTAAAGTTGTAATACTTGAGCTTGCACAGCTTCAGGAAGTTCAGCGTTGCCCGGGGACGCTCCTTCAGGAACAGATCCACCGTAATGTCCCCGATCGTGGTCTCGATCACGACGGACATCTTGGCGGCGGTGGTGGACACTTTGTTCCGCGCACTTAAAATAGGACGCCGACGATTTTACAGAACCAGGAGAAAATTGATTTTTTCCTTCGCGCGGATAACTTGATTCGGTGAAAATGCGCTGCTGCTGCGTATAAAATGTCACCCGAAAATCATGAAAAGAAGCGCGTGCGGTGGAGACCAACTGTCAAACGGAGCGAGAGGTAGCGCACTTTTTACACGCTGCCTGGGAAAGTATGCATTCGGGAAGGAGTTGTTACACATTATTGAGAAGAGGACTTTAGCACCCAAATTTGACTTACCTTCATATTTGTTTAACTTTTCGGAAGTCGCGTGTTTTGCAGGAGAATGCTAAAGGCCGCCGCACCCTAACCAAAAACCATGATTTGCTGAGTTCAATATCCCACTTTTCATGCGAATTTTCCAGTTCAACTCATATAACCTTTTTTATGGTTGTAGTACTAGAGTGTAACAAAAATGACTTTTTGGCGGGCATTCAAGGGTTTGTTCCGGTGGGCATACTAAGCCCAAATCCAAAATATGAGCTTGATTGGACGTAACAGGAGCTGGCGCTCCGCCCTTCAATTTTAGGGCTAGTATGCAGATCGGAAGGAAAGGGGTCAAGAAACAGCTTTACGAACAGCAGAACAAAGGAGAGGGAGCGATTTCTTGGGGCTTTTCTTCACCCTCTCTGACTTGCTTGCACTGCCGCTGCTGCCCATTTGATTTTTTTCTTGACCGGTTCCTTCCGAAGTGCGTATACCGCTTTAAATGGGATTTAACCCGTAAAAAGAGATTTTTTCAAAAATGTCACTTTTTGAGGAATTTTGGCCACTGAAGCGTGGCGTGTTGGCCAGATCCTTGCGCATCTTTTGGTATATTAACATGGAATTTTGGAGCACACTGGAGCTCGCTACAGACCTTCAAAGTTTGTCTTTTTTCGAAAAATCGTTCCCAGCAAAATCAAATGGCGTCTAGGGTGTCGCGAGGCGCGACGCATATCTTTTTTGCCGGGGCCGATTTTTCGAAAAAATGCCAAACTTTGAAGGTCTGTACCGAGCTCCAGGGTGCTCCAAATTTCAATGTTATATACACCAAAAGATGCGCAAGGATCTGGCCTACACGCCAATGATGTTGAAAATAAACGCTTCAGTGGCCAAAATGCCTTAAAAAGTGACATTTTCGAAAAAATCTGTTTTACGGGTTAAATCCCATTTAAAATTGAAGGGCGGAGCGCCAGCTCCTGTTACGTCCAATCAAGCTCATATTTTGGATTTGGGCTTAGTATGCCCACTGGAACAAACCCTTGAATGCCCGCCAAAAAAGTCATTTTTGTTACATCCTATTGTAGTGCACTCAACCACCGGTGGGTGGTTGGTCACTTTTTCGTTTGACACTTTTTTAGTTTGTACCCCGTTGGTTGGTCAAAGTCAAACTAAAAAGTGACGAACTGTCACTTTTTACACGACGCTCACGCACACTATCAAAACAAATGCTTGGTAGTATGTGTGAACTCCGTGTAAAAGGGGTGTCAAACTGTTGGTTTGACAACAGTTGGTGTCAAACCAACGGGGTTTGAGTGTACCTGAACTCAAAAAAATCGTTTGACAAAGTGGGATATTGAACTCAGAAAATCATGATTTTTGGTAAGCGATTTTTGGGTAGTTGAGATTAATATCGTGCGTTAATATCAGAATATATTTTCGACTTCGGCAGAAATATCTGCCGACCGTGCTCGGCAAGGTAATATTCTGCCTAAATCTCGGTAGAAAATTCTTTGTCCTAATATGCTCGGTTAAATTTAACCTATAGTTCGGCAGATCTAAGCAAAATGCCGAAGCTCGTCAGTTAAATTTAACAAAAATCTCGGCATGTCCAAACCTACCGAGTTCGGCAATTCAACTGTCAAATTCGCTAGAATGTGCCGAGCTGTTCGATTAGATGTTGGGGTAGCCATATTTGTTGTCGATATGAGAAGTGCTCGCTAAGCTAAGTTCTGGTTCTTTGGATAAATCCGGATTCCTTTTTGAATTTCTACAGGATTTCTACTTGAAAGCTAGGTACACATTTTTAATAAAATTGGTTAGTGAAAAGATAATCTAAAACGTTACTTAATCCACTAGAAGGTGGTTGCTGCCTTCCTCCTAAAAGTCATGCAACCACACACTACCAAAGCTTTGGCTAACGCTTACTTAGTAAAGACACTTTACATCTGAGTGCTGCCATCTATGATAAATTTAATGAACCATTTGAAAGCACTGCAGTGTTTGTGTGCGTGCACTGAGCGGAAAGTTCCGACAGCTATCCGCCGGAGCTTTCAAATTATGTAAATAATGACCCTTTTTTGTATCATCCAAAACAGTTTTTCGAACATAACTTTTAAAGAACTGCACCAAACCGGATTAAATTAAAAAAAAACTTAAAGAGCCTGAAGACGAATCCAAAAACATAGATCCGGACAAAATCGGTCGAGCCGATTGCATGCATGCATATTATTTTAAAATATGTGGAATAATGTTTTTTCAGCCTTTAACTAATTACAAGAATCTCGATTTGGTTTAATTATGATAAATGCCAAGATTTTTGGTTAAATTCGTTTCCAGGAACGCCGAGATTTTCGGCATAAACAAGCTGACTGTCAAAATTACTTTTGCCGAGACTTCGGCACACAGTAAAAAAAATCATGGTAAAATTACATCTTAAAAGGGATACATCTTTTATGTTAGAAAAAAGCTTTAATTTTACCACTTATAATGTGTAAATTTACATCTGGCAGACGCTAGGAAAAAATTACTACAATTCCAAAAAAAATATCAAGCTGGCGATAGTTAAATCTAGCTTACTAAGTCCGCGCCCCAACCCGCACGGCCAACACGCCGCTGTGAAAACAGGTCGATCAAAGCCAATGTAGATGTAATTTTACCATGATTTTTTTACTGTGCAGATGAATTTTCGGTCGCACTCTCTGCCAAGCGCTCAGTTGTTCTGTTTTCGGCAGAATTCTGCCGAAGTTCGGCATAAAAAACTGATTGTGCACGGTAAAAACAAAAATATTTTATTTATTTATGATTCAATTTTTGTTATTACATTTTTTCTAAATTACTGTAGTTAAAGTCAAAATCCAGAGTTTTTTTTTAAAAGGTCCAATAAACTATCGTCTTTCATATGTTTATAGGACCTATTCAAAAAAAAAACTCTAGAAATACACAGTAGCAGCGATGGAATAATCATCATCAAAAGAAAATCATTGGACGTTCATCAAGAGAAAACTCTTTCGCGCACAAAATATCGGGTGAAAGTCATATAAAAAATCATCATCTTGATTATTCGACGGAACCGAGGGCGGAACATCTTTTTCACCACTAGACTTGCAAGTGTAACGTCACACGTCGAAAAATTACCTGTCACAGTTAGTAGATGAGCAATGTGTGTAAACAATGTGAAATAAAAAAAATTAAGTGGTGCTGACAAGGAAATTCACAAAAAAGCATTAGCAGATTGATTTTCTTAGAGAAGTTCGGTCCGATTTTCTTTTGCGTGATTTGCCTCCTCTCTCTTCCGCGGGTGAAGAATGTTCGCAAGCGAAAATGATTTTTTTGCGATTATTCCATCCCTGCACAGTAGTTAAGTTAAACGTTTTTATGTGATAAAAGTACAACTTTAAATGAGATCATCGGCTCGATGTGTTCTTAATGATCCCAACTTTAGTACTTTATTCTGAACATAGAGTGGTAAAAAAAATCACCTTAAAAACATACACTAACTTTTAAACGTAAATTGGGTACTAAAGCCCTATGTAATTTTTTATGTACAACGGTAAAAAACACGATTAAAAACCATTTCTGATCACTTTTTTTCATTTTAATGCAAAATTTTTTTTTTGACGAGACAACATTTTTTCGATGGATCAACTATGGTCCCCTTGGAACGAGCTGTCAAGTAGGAGCTTTTCTGTCAAGAAGGACGCGAGGTTAATTTTTCAAAATTGATTTAAAAATCCATTTTAAACTCTTTGTGGTCGTACAAAGGGTCATTGTACTCAGAAAAATAAGCTTTATCGCTGTAAACAATAATATCAGCAATCTAAGCTTCATTTTAGGACCCAATTGCGGTAAAGTTTTACACCTTTAAAAAAAAAATAAAAGCTTCTGTTTCGGGGCACTGAGTGATCCCAAATTGAAAAACCCTTATTTCGGGTAGAAAAAGCTAAGTTTTTTGGTCGACTGAGTGATCCCAAATTAACGTCATTTTGGCCTATTTCGAGGGGAAAATGCACTTTTAAGTTTTTAGTCGACCCATATATATATATACTAGGGTGGGTACGTTTTTCAAAAAGTTCTCCGATCAAGTTTTAGTATGGTTCCCCTAGTAGGGCATACCCATAGGGACTTTCATGCCAAATATCAGCTCATTTGGTTGTAAACTGGCTGCGCGCATCAGGGTTAAAGTTTACATGGGAATTACTATGGGAAATTGGAACTTTTTGTTCAAACGCTCCTACAGGTCTGGGAAAATCACGCGCCAACTTCTGGTATGGTCAGGCCTATGGGGAATGGTCTGGAGAACACTTTTCCCGAAGAGAGCATATGGATTCGTTGTCCCTAGACCTGGCGCATTGGGAAACAATCCGATGTCTCCGGAATCAACGGTTTTCCTTGAAAAAGCATCAAATTTTCCTTAGCATGCTATGGAAGCTTCATGAACACCGCGACGCCATATGTCAGGCACCTACCACGTGGATGAAAAACGGCTGGAATATTTCATTTTAAACCTTTTTTGAACTAGAAAATGATCATTTCGAGCAATCCTGATATTATTTAGTCGAATTCAGAATCTTTGGATAGCAAATTTGTGTTTTGTTGATAATATTTCAACCACGTGGTAGCTGTCTGACATATGGCGTCGCGGTGTGCATCAAGCTTTCATAGCATGCTAAGGAAAATTTGATGCTTTTTCAGGGAAAACCGTTGATTCTGGAGACATCAGATTGTTTCCCAATGCGCCAGGTCTAGGGACAGCGAATCCATATGCTCTCTTCGGGAAAAGTGTTCTCCAGACCATTCCCCATAGGCCTGACCATACCAGAAGTTGGCGCGTGATTTTCCCAGACCTGTAGGAGCGTTTGAACAAAAAGTTCCAATTTCCCATAGTAATTCCCATGTAAACTTTAACCCTGATGCGCGCAGCCAGTTTACAACCAAATGAGCTGATATTTGGCATGAAAGTCCCTATGGGTATGCCCTACAAGGGGAACCATACTAAAACTTGATCGGAGAACTTTTTGAAAAACGTACCCACCCTAATATATACTCAGTTTTTTGTGCCGAACTTCGGCAGAATTCTGCCGAAAACAGAACAACTGAGCGCTCGGCAGAGAGTTCGGCAGAAAATTCATATGCCGAAGTCTCGGCAAAAGTAATTTTGACAGTCAGCTTGTTTATGCCGAAAATCTCGGCATTCCTGGAAACGAATTTAACCGAAAATCTCGGCATTTATCATAATAAAACCAAATCGAGATTCTCGCAATTAGTTAAAGGCTGAAAAAAACATTATTATTATTATTTATTATTTCATATTTATTGGTCGTTTATAGTATAATCGGATACAATCTGAACCAGAATGAATCCTATATTCCTACCAAGCGCCTTCGTCATGCATTTCCTTGGTAAAAGCTGCAAATGAAAGACCCTTCAGATTATCTTTTCACTAACTGATTTTATTAAAAATGTTTACCTAGCTTTCAAGTAGAAATCCTGTAGAAATCCGGATTTATCCAAAGAACCAGAACTTAGCTTAGCGAGCACTTGTCATATCTAAAACAAATATGGCTACCTCAACATCTAACCGAACAGCTCGGCACTTTCTAACGAATTTGACAGTTGAATTGCCGAACTCGGTAGGTTTTGGACATGCCGAGATTTTCGTTAAATTTAACTGACGAACTTCGGAATTTTGCTTAGATCTGCCGAACTATCGGTTAAATCTAACCGAGAATATTGGGACAATTAATTTTCTACCCAAAATTGCGCTCGCACATCTTAAATTTGCGCTACTTTTTCCCACCTCACCTTTTCGTTGTTGTTCTACCTTGCGCCTACGTCAAAACAAAAAAAACACTTTGACGTTTCTCGCGTTCCATTTTCGCGGCCCTCGTCTTTCTCTCGCGCGCGGGTTGTGTTCTCGTTTCGTCGCGACTCTTCGCCTTTTCGCGAGATAAAATTTTCAGGCCCTCGTCTGGTGCTGGCTTCAACTCCGCCGTCGCAGTCGTTTTCGGGAGTGCTTGCGGTGCGGACGCGAGTCTGGTTTTGTGGCCGTCAGGGCATTTCATTCGCCGGAGGAAGACCTTGAGAGTGTTGACAGTGTTTGGTGTTGGTCGTTGGCCCTTGGACGGAAGAATTCGGGTCGTGTGCGTGTTTGAGTGAGTGTGTGTTCCGAGGACATCCGGAAGTGTGACCGCGACCTACTTTGGGGCGACGTCCCTTGGAAGTTGATTGGTACGAAGAACAACCCGGAAGCGATTCTGAAGGAAAAGGTCGTTCAACCTTGAACGTCGGTGACCTGGAAGGATAAAACTAGAACGACGGAGAGTGGCCACTTGCTGCCTCCGCCTACCTGTTGTGACCTCGTCCGCGTCGCGTCGAAAGGTGTGTTCCATTTAGTGATTTCGTGCCAATTGGTGACCGTGACCGAAATTTGCCAATTTAAGCCACGGGAGATCAATCCATCTAGCAGCAGTAACTCGAAACTAGGGTGGCTCAACAAAAACGCGCGTTTGTGACCTGTGCGTTGTAGAATCTAGGTTCTGCCCGCTGCGTCCTCACCTCGAAGGTGGACCTTGGACGACGACGTAGTCATCAGGTTGGCTTCGTAACAATACTCGGCAAAGCAAAGCAAGTCAGCAGCAGCCGCGACGCGACCCAATCAACGCGCGCGCGGGCCAGAAAAGAGGACAAGGTAAAAGCGCTCTCGAAATCAGCTCAATGCGCTCGCAACAACTCTCCGAGGCAGCATTCAGGCCTGCAGCTGGCCCCCATTTGGAGTACGAAGTAGTGTGGAGTTGTTGTTGTTGTTGGGGTGGCATGTGCGCGGCTCCGCTGGACCCACTTTTTGCTACCTTCTGCCTTCTTCCCCCCGTCCCGTCCCCGCGAGGCGAGTGGGCTGAGGACAGATTGAAACTTTTGTGCCAGGCCAGCACCTTTTTGGTTGGCTGCGCCAATTAGGATTAAGAACGATGACCCTAATGATGAAGGGTGAAGGAGGGATTTTAGGGGAAATTAGAGCAACTATTAGTTGACTTTAGATTAATGTATCTTTTGAACTAGTGCTGTTCGGTTCTCCTACATATTGCATGCAATTTTTATTTGTATGCAGGAGCGACGAACTGCCCTAATTCTCCATACAAACTTTGGAGAAAAACCATTCGGCCTTGTTTTTTTAATATTTTTGAAAAATTCAAAGTGCATGTGTTTCTGGGGACCCCAAAGTTCATGCTTCCCCTCGAGTTGAGCCTGCGCAGTCATTTTTTTAAGTTTTCTGTACGTCAGTGTAAATTTTCAAAATTGGCCTAACAAAATTTGAATCCTTTTGTAGTCATTGGGCTTATAAAAAAAAGATCTTTATCGTTGTGAAGAATAATATCAGCATTTTAAGCTTAATTTTAGGACCCAATCCCAAATGTAAACGTTACTTTTGAAAATATTAGTCAAGAAACATGAAACAAAACAAACTACAAAACTTATCAAATTCTGAAAAAATATGATATTTTTCCTTGAAAACACATTCTCAAGGCGGTTTAGTTTCTATACCTTAGGACAGGGTTGCCAGTTCATATTTTGTTGTTCATCGGGAAGGACTTTTGAACTTCTAGCTAACGATGCACAAAAAAAACCTTTTAATCAGATCTGGAGTTTTTTTTTATGAAAAGGTGCAAAAAAACAAATTTCCAGTTTTTGCTTTTTGGGTATTTTTTAATACCCCTGACCCCTGGCGGTTTCAAAAACATCCAAAAAATAAAAACTGGAAATTTGGTTTTTGAACCTTTAAAAAAAAAACTCCAGAAATGTACTTTTAAAATCTAATAATTTCAATTGAAGTGTTGACTGTTTTAGAGTTTTTTGAATGAAATACTAAAATTTTCACAAAATACCGTATTTTCTCAAAAATACTATTTTTTTTCATTAAAAAAACTCTAAAAAAGTCAAAATACATGCAAAATTTGAAATAGTTTGATACCCATATTGCGAATTCTAAAATGTTTAGTATTTTCGAGAAAATACGGTATTTTGTGAAAATTTTAGTGTTTCATTCAGAAAACTCTAAAACAGTAAAAAAAACATGCAAAATTTAGAATCGTTTGATACAAAATTTGTGAATTCTAAAAATTTATTATTTTCGAGAAAATACGGAATTTGGGAAAATTTTAGTATTTCATTCAGAAAACTCTAAAACAGTGAAAATGCATGCAAAATTTCGAATCATTTGATACCCATATTGCGAATTATATAAATATGAGTATTTTCGAGAAAATACGTTATTTTGTGAAAATTTTAGTATTTCATTCAAAAAACTCTAAAACAGTAAAAATAAATGCAAAATTTCGAATCGTTTGATACCCATATTGCGAATTCTAAAAAGTAGTATTTTTGAGAATATACGGTATTTTGTGAAAATTTTAGTAGGTAAAAAATCTATAAAACAATTAAAATACATGCAAAGTTTAGAATCGTTTTATACCTATATTGCGAATTTTGAAAATTTGAGTATTTTCGAGAAAATACGGCATTTTGTGAAAATTTTAGTATTTCATTCAAAAAACTTTAAAACAATTAAAATACATGCAAAATTTAGAATCGTTTGATACAAAAATTGTGAATTCTAAAAATTTATTATTTTCGAGAAAATACGGAATTTGGGAAAAATTTAGTATTTCATTCTAAAAACTCTAAAACAGTTAAAATACATGCACAATTTCGATCGTTTGATACCCGTATTGCGAATTCTAAAAAGATGAGTATTCTCGAGAAAATACAGTATTTTGTAAAAAATTAAGTATTTCATTCAAAAACTCTAAAACAGTTAAAATACATTCAAAATTTCGAATCGTTTGATACCCATATTGCGAATTTTAAAAATTTGAGTATTTTCGAGAAAATACGGACGGTATTTAAAATTTGACAAAAAATTGCCTGTCTTAACAGTTTTTTCCAAATCTTCTTGCAAGAATGTTGACAGATTTAGTTAAAAAATGTCTAAAATTACCTCTAAAAATTTGTAAATTTACATTTTGCTTTGTGTAATTTTATTTATTCCATATAAATTTAGATAAAATTACATCGAAAATGAATTAACATTCAATCATAATAAATTTCAACCTTTCAAAATTCTTTTTTTTTTCGGCGAATTTGTTCAAGATTCCTCATGGTTTCCATGGCAGATAAGAGAGATCCAGTTAATAAAAAATACATAAATGACACTTAAGTGGTAGTAACTGGAGTCAGGGTTGCCAGATCTATGAACTTTTAGATTCGATTGGAAGGTATTTCAATTACCTGTCCAACGAATGGTCAGATGATAGATCCGGACGTGGTTTCTATGCGAGCTGTGAGTTCCGGTTTGAAAAAGAACTACATAAATATCACTTCTCGATTAAATTTTCAAAAGGTCCTCACGGGTCCCCCACAGACCGTTATTATGAAGAAAAAATTTCCACCCAAACCAATGATTGGACATGGTTTCTGGGACCATTTTGCACCTCTGGGCCAAGTTTCAAAATATTTGCCGGCAGAAATTTCGAATACGGTCAGTTTTAGTATTTTTAGTTGAAATTAAGGGGAAACCGCATGTAAAATGCGTAGGAAAAGTTCAAAGTTTCAATGTTTTAACTCTTAAACGTTACTGGTCATGGTTTTAAATTGTACTTACATGTAGCAGAATGATATAAAACGATTTACGGAACTGACTTAGTCGGATTAAGCCTTAGTTAAGTGACTTAAGTACATTATTTACAAGTTTTTATCGAAATATTTTTTTTTTTACTCCTACATTAGGCAATTTTAAGTCTAGGAAGACTAGATTGCATAAAAATAATTAAAATGGGGACTTTGAGCCAAGGGGTCACAATGTACAAAAGATTGTTTTGATAAGCATTAAGTTTATGTCAATATTTGCTTGTAGACTGCTTGATTTGGTCTATTTATATTCCCAAACCCAAAAATAATTTGATGATATTGTTTCGCAGATCGCAAATTAATATGTTTTAAAAGACCTATTGATTTTAAATCATCTATAAGTGACAAATTGAAAAATGATGCGCACATGTTCCAGTTCTGAATCGATACGTTCTGAATACAAATAAAAGAAGAAAAAAAAACAATTATGTGACGTGGCAAGTTTGTAGCATTGCATTAATCACATTATTGTTTTTTTTTGTTTTAAAACGTCTAGAAATTTGAACCATACGAATAAAATGTAGTGAGTATTTCAGCTAGCATTTAGCTCAAACATTTGTGTTGACCTGTGTAATGATTATAATTAGCAAAAGTTTAATGGCACAACTTCCCACAGGATTAATATTTCAAATCAATTATGATTTTGCAAAATTGCAGTTAATCATCATAAAAACTGTAATGTATTGTTGAAACAGTATGATCATCGTTGAAATTCATCAAAACATATTAATGATCAGCAAGTACTTTTACTGATAATATATTCAGTAAAACAAAACCCACTCCTGTCTCATGTGAAAACACAACCACTCATCCACTATTTTAACAAGCCTGGCATATCCTAAGAAAATGTGAAAATAGTATAGTCTAATATGTATAGGTTATTGAACTTATAAATATTTACATATGAAGGACGATGTAAGTTTTCAATGTAGTTTTGTCTTAAAACTCTTGTCAGGGTCCAACAATAAGGCTAAAAATCCTTTGTAGTTTTGTTTCGTTCTTATTCAACTTTCTATGGATTTTTTTAAAATTGTGGGAGAGGACAACAGTATTTCTCGAGTTTTTTTTGAAAAGGTCCTATAAACAAAATTTTCACTTTTTGCTTTTTGGGTGTTTTTGAATACCCCTGACTCAAGGCGGTTCTAAAAACACCCAAAATGCAAAAATTAAAAATTTTGTTTATAGGACCTTTTCAAAAAAAAACTCCAATTCAATTCAATTCAATTTATATTTTTCGAGATAGCATGTTACAATTTTGTTTCATTTGTGCTTGTATAGAGATTTGGATTTTCCTTGCAACTATGACTGTTTCAGATACTGACTTGGTAGCATAGAAATTGTTTGTTTCAAATCTTCAAATCTAGGAAAATGGTGGTAAAAAACCTAGCGAAATCCATAACTGTTATGTTTGCTTAATCTAATATCACAGTTGGGGAAGAAGGGGGAAGGGGATCGGGGTTTGTTGAGTTCCTTAACGTAAGTAGTTGGCGATGGCAGAAATCAGTGGGTTGTCCGACATCTGGCAGCTTGACCGGAACTTCAGGAACATTCGGTCGATGAATTCGTCGATCGTGTCCAGTTCAGCCAGCTGGTGAAGATCATCGGTTGGATACCACGGATCGAGGTTGTAGATCATCTTGAGAAGCTTGTTCTGCATACGTTGTAGTTTTTTCCGATGGGTAGCAGCGCAGTCCTTCCAAGCTGGAAACCCGTAGGTAAGCACAGCTCGAAAAACACACTTGTAAAGCAGGAGTTTGTTATGCAGCTGGAGACGTGACCGGCGATTCACCAAAGAGTACAGCGAACGGATCAAGGATTTACACTTTTTGAGAGTCTGGTCAGTGTGCTTGTCGAAAAGAAGCTTCTTGTCTAGGAGAACTCCTAGATACTTAGCTGCGTTGGACCAGTCCACCTCCAAACCGCAAACTTTCACTTTGGAACTCGGAAGATATCTCGACGACCTGCGTCTCGAGAAGAACACTGCTTGGGTCTTCGTGGGGTTGATTTTTATCCTCCACTGACGCTGGAACTCCTGCAGATGGTTTTGGGCCGCCTGCAGTTTGGTCTTGATGACTTTCGGGTCCGAGTCAGATACAAAGTATCCTGTGTCGTCGGCGAAGAAAGCGTACGAAACACCATCAACCATTAGAACGTCAGCTGAGAAGACATTGTACAGGGTTGGACTGAGCACAGATCCTTGGGGCACTCCGAATGGAATTCCATGAATTGGTGACAGTGAGCCATTCACGGTGACCTGGAAGCTTCTTTCTCTGAGAAACGATTGAATGAGTTTGACCAGATACATCGGAAACCCAGCGACGACGAGCTTATGAATGATGGCATCTTGCCATACCGAATCATATGCTTTCTCAACATCTAGCATGACCATTCCAGTGGACTTTTTCGTTAAAAAGCCTTTTTTGATCGCCTGCGTGATCCTCACGAGCTGGTGGTTTGTAGAGTGCCCTTTGCGAAAGCCGAATTGCTCATCCGGGATGATCAGGTTGGTATCCAGATGTCGATTAAGGCGAGCCAAAATTACTCGTTCTAAAACCTTACTCAATGTGCTCAGTAAACTGATCGGCCGGTAGCTTCCTGGTTGGGTGATGTCCTTGTTTGGTTTGGGTACTCCTACTACTAGTGCTTGCTTCCAGACGTCGGGGAAGTAGTGCAGCTTCAGGCAGGCATTGATGATCTTCGTGAGAATGACGAGTCCTTTCCGAGGCAGCTGTTTGATCACTATGTTCCGCAATCCATCAAAACCGGGGGCTTTTTTATTCTTCAGTCGGCGCACGATGGTCTTGACCTCATTCGGCTTGGTGTACGTTGACCAGTCGTCGTTCGTTCCTCTCGCCGCAGCAGTTAACTCCAGCGACCTATTTACAGCAGCGTTGATTTCAGGATCAGCAGGGAGTGGGTTGAGATGGGCTTTAGCAAAGCTTTCGCCCAAAACCTTAGCCTTTTCTGCCGGAGAGATCGCAAGAGTGTCGCCAACTCTGAACGGCGGGTTGTGTTTCACCGAGTTCCTTACCAGTTTAGAGATTCTCCAGAACTGCTTGTGGCCGTTAGAAAGCTCTTGAATTGTGTTCCCAAAGTTTTTGAATCTCAACTTGCTGCATTCATTCTGGATCCTTAGGTTGAGCGACTGGACGATCATTCCCAAGAGCGGGTCGCGAGTCCGGATGAACTGGCGCCTTCTTGTGTTTCGTAACGTGATCAGCAGCTTGATGTTCTGTGGGAGTTTCACTTTTTGGGGGTCTCGTTCGAACCACGGGACAGCCACATCTTCAGCTTCGAGCAGTGCTGCTGTAAACATCTGGATTGCTGCATCTACTTCAGATTTTGATGTGAGGTTGTTGAACTCATCAGATGTTGGGTCAAGCCTTCTGTCGATTTCTTGACGGAACCGTGTCCAATCGGCCCGGTCGTAGCAACGAAACCGTTGTGTAGGAGTACTCGGAGCCAACTCACAGTCTATCTCAAACGTTACTGGAAGGTGGTCAGAGGACAGCTCCTGGTGTACGACTGGGATCGACATTTCGACCTGGTTGTTGGATATGACCAAGTCGATCGTCGAAGGCCGTGCAGATCCTCTGGGGACGTACGTCGGGGCTTCAGGAGCATGTACGTAGAAAGTGGATGTTGGGAGCATGTTTGCGAGGATATTTCCAGTTTGGTTTGCCCGTAGGCAGTGCCAGGATCTGTGCCTTGAGTTGAGGTCGCCTACTATGAAGTAGGCCTCGTTCGTCTTGGTGAGTTCCCGAATGTCCCTCTTGAAGTTGACCCTGTCCTCTTTCGTGCGACCTCCGGGGAAGTACGCCGCTATGATGTTCAACGAAACGCCGCCAGCTTGCACTCGAACTCCAACTGCTTCAATCACTTTCGTTTTCAGGTCACCCATCGGTTTGAAGTCGATTCCGTGCTTGACGAGGATCGCAACCCCGCCACCCCTTTCCGCTGCTTCTGCCGGTCGATCAAACCTCTCCACGGAATACCCATCAACAAATAGGGAGATTTTTTGTTCGAGCCACGTTTCGGTTATCACCGCAACATCAATCTTCTCCTCCACGATGAACTCGGCTAGTTCCATCGTTTTATTTCGAACGGATCGTGCGTTCCAGTTTAGCAGTTTGAGCTTGCGTGAATTAGCGAACGAAAATGTACAAAAAAAAAAAAAAAAAAAAAAAAAAAAAAAAAAAAAAAAAAAAAAAAAAAAAAAAAAAAAAAAAAAAAAAAAAAAAAAAAAAAAAAAAAAAAAAACTCCAGATTTGCTTATCGAGCTTGTTGTTAAGCTATTTAATAGACAAAAATCATCACACCGTCTTTTCAGACTGAATTTACTAACTAACGGAACAAACACAGAACACCCAGAGGAGATGGGCGGGAATCGAACCCGGGCCCCTTAGCACACATGAGGAATCGGCAGCCGAAGCCGCTAACCACCGCGCCACGGGGTCCGTAAAATTTGGTACCATGTCACCCCTTGGCTCAAAGTCACCCCATTTTAATTATTTTTATGCAATCTAGTCTTCCTAGACTTAAAATTGCCTAATGTAGGAGTAAAAAAAAAATATTTCGATAAAAACTTGTAAATAATGTACTTAAGTCACTTAACTAAGGCTTAATCCGGCTAAGTCAGTTCCGTAAATCGTTTTATATCATTCTGCTACATGTAAGTACAATTTAAAACCATGACCAGTAACGTTTAAGAGTTAAAACATTGAAACTTTGAACTTTTCCTACGCATTTTACATGCGGTTTCCCCTTAATTTCAACTAAAAATACTAAAACTGACCGTATTCGAAATTTCTGCCGGCAAATATTTTGAAACTTGGCCCAGAGGTGCAAAATGGTCCCAGAAACCATGTCCAATCATTGGTTTGGGTGGAAATTTTTTCTTCATAATAACGGTCTGTGGGGGACCCGTGGTCCTATCTGCATAGGAAACCCATGAGGGATAGGTTGTTTTGAAAATTTAATCTAGACTTAAACTGCCGTTCTACGCATAATTGTCCAATGTTTGAAAAAGTTCAACTGAGTTAAACTCACATTTTAAAAGGGCGTGATATTGAATTTTTGGCCCTTTTGAAATGTTAGTCTTGATTAAATTTTTTTTGAAAATATTGTCGACATTAGAAAATGGTGGGTTCATGTTTTTATGTTTTTAAACCTTTGCATGCCATTTTATGTTTTTAAACCTTTGCAACTAAGGGTCGTAGCAACAAAGTTCAAAAAAGCAAAATATAGAGAATTTTCTCAGCTCTTCAAAAATATTTTTTTCAAAGGTGGGCAAACATCTGCACTTATTTAAAAAATAAAGAATAACTGCGACTATTTTTTAAAAAGTCACCTTAAAAAAGGAATTAACTTGAAAACGGTGCACTTTATCAAAATTTCACTAAAGTACTTTTTGATTGCAAATTTGATTTTATATCGAAAATAAAGTTGAAAAATTTCTGCGACCAATATTTCGATTTTTTTTTAAATCATCATTGATTAAAAAATTCTTAACTCGGTCAAAGACTTTTTGCACAACCTGGAAATTTCTGAAAAGTTGGCAGTTGATGTTCCCAAAAACTTATAAAAAAATAAAATAAAAAGTTTTTGTTTTGCAAATCAAGTTAACAAAAAGTTAAATAAAAAAAAAATCACCAAATTTTTTAATCGAGTATCATATTTTTTTTCAGTGTAGTTTTTTTTCAGTGTAGTCCATAATCATACCTACAACTTTGCCGAAGACACCAAATCGATCAAAAAATTCCTTTAAAAGATACAGATTTTTGAATTTTCATGCATCATTTTTGTATGGACAGCTGCAAAATATGTATGGAAAATTAATTGGACAAACTAATGATGCAAAATAGCTTCTTTGGGCATACCTAAAGCACCACAAAAGTTTCAGCCGGATTAAAAAATACAAAAATTAAAATTCTAAAAAAGACCGATTTCGTAGAGAATTGCTCAATATGGTGATAAGATATCGTGATACACAACATTTTAACCTCTTATTTTTATATGGTCAAATCTCAATTAATTTTGGACTGCTTTTCATATTTTTTTTATGAGTTGAAATATTTTACTATTTTAATGTCCTTCATCAGCTTTTAAAAATGTTTAAATTAGCTCAAATTTAAACATTTTTAAAAGCTTATGAAGGACATTAAAATAGTAAAATATTTCAACTCATAAAAAATATGAAAAGCAGCCCAAAATTAATTGAGATTTGACCATATAAAAATTAGAGAACACTAAAAAAAATGACCGATTTATTTTTAGGTATGTATGGAATCAAAAAAAAACCCTCAATAAAATTTCCCGAGCCTCTGTAATCGATCACCAATGTTATCCATTGCTTATTAAATTTAACAAACGATATCTCCTTTAGCGGATGAAGCAAAAGAGAGAGAGTGCGACTCTAGATAAAACGAGAAAGGCTCGTCTCGAGAAATTGGAGTGAAAGTTGACATCTTTCCTTCCACCAGCACCACCACCACCACCATCGTCAGCAGCACCAAGAGAGCTTGCTTACTTTTTTTTTTGTTTTTAGGGACACGGGGCCAATTATTGGGGTCTCGTGCCCTTCGGGGGCCCAGCAGCAGTTTATTGGGCCGGTTTTCTGTGCGGCTGTACCTTCTTTCTTTCACCACCATCAGAGCTTTTGAGCTGACTGTGCTGTGTATGTTTGCCCCCTCGAGCAGAAGAAGGGGGTCACGAACGAACCAGCCACCAGCGAATGGCCATTGCATCTGAGGCAGTTTCGCGGTTGATTTACTTTTTTTTTGAGAAGAAAAGCTGGCGAATCAGTCTAAAAGATTGTTTTTGAGAAAATTTGAAAAGAATGCTTTTTTTGAAAATTGCGTTAAAAATTTGAGAAAGGTGGATTAATCCGGCCGATTTCGTCTGGGGCTTTCACGCTGTTTATTTGCATTCAAAGCCCCAAGAAGAACTCGACTGGAGAGAAAGAGCGAGTCACGATGCCACGAGGTCCGGATGGCTGGCCGGCCGCTAGAGAGAAGGTCAATGATCTGCACTGCAGCCAGCCTCAACGCGGAGTTGACGAGAGATAAGCTACAACAAAAAAAGAGGCCGAAACGTCAACAAAAATGATTCTCAAGGTGCATCATCACAGCCGACTATGATGACGACGACGACATGTGGCCCCCAATTCCCTCCCCGACTCCCTGGAAGTAGGTCGGGGACACTTGGCAGCCCATTTTACACCTCGCTGGCGCGTTCATTTCTTCAAGCTTTGACCCAATAACCGCGCTCTGAACGTGAATGAGTCTGTGTGTCAATGTCACTCATTTTTATTATAGTTTTGAAATGGTTTTGGCCTTTCGAGTCCAAGGACCGTCGTCGTCACGTGCCGTACTAGTTTGTTTCCCCTTGAGGGGCCATCATTTTCAGCCATTTCTGGTTGGGGTTGAGTTGAGGTTGGGGGCTTGGCGAACTTTGTTGAACTCTCTTTCGTCGATGTCGGGATGGGCGATGTGTGTGGGATGATGTGGAGGGAGAAATGACGAACAAACGATTGATCTATCAGCGGCAGTGATCTCCTTTCAGTCGGGCAGAGAGATGCAGACTGTGTCACACTTTCTTTTTCGCAGACGTTTCGTCGTTCTGTTCCGTTTTTGTCAGGATTTATAGCTTTCTGGGTCATTTATGCGGGGTCTAGGGGATTGAACCTTTTTAAAACGTTTATTTTTTAATTACTCGAATTTTGGAAATTTTTCCGAGTGCAGGAATTTATTTTTAGTAACTTTTGTTGTACGATAAACCTAACGTCTTTTGTTTTTTCTTTTCCAATTTTATCTTTATTTTTAAATGTTAAACATTTTTTTCCAATCAAAAATAAAATCAGAGTGGCCACTCAAGTTGGGAAATCGGGAAAGTGGAGA
The DNA here is from genome assembly GCF_016801865.2 of Culex pipiens pallens. NCBI lineage: Eukaryota > Metazoa > Arthropoda > Insecta > Diptera > Culicidae > Culex > Culex pipiens. The sequence continues at coordinate 93,276,319 of NC_068938.1, read as the reverse complement.
AAAAGTCAGAAATGTACAAAAATCCACGAAAAATCGGGAAAAGTCGGGAATTTGAGATTTTCTGTCAATAAGTTGGGAAAAGTCGGGAATCTCAAGCATACTTGTTCGATAATTGTATTCTAACCTTTGAATAATTTTGTACTATTTTTTACAATTTTCAAATTAATTTCACACAATTTGTATTTAGCGCTAAACTTTAAATTAAAGTTTCTTTGCCATGAATTAAGTAGATTAAAATACTTCAGAATTAAAGATTAAACATATATTTTTTTGATAAATGTAAAAATCTTAAGTAAAGAAAAAATATGAAAAAATTAAAAAACAACTCTTCAACAAATTATAATATAACAAAACATTTAAAATTATAACAAATAAATTCAAAAATTTTGTCATACAAATTTTAGCATTTTTGTATGACTCAATGTCACCGCCAGACCCAATGTCACCCCTGATGACGGAACTTTTAAATACTGACACACCCCCTTTACATTTCTGGAGTGTTTTTGAAAAGGTCCAATAAACCAAAATTTCAGTTTTTTCTTTTTGGGTGTTTTTTTAATACTCCTGACTCAAGGCGGTTTCACGAACACACAAAAAGCAAAAACTGGAAATTTGGTTTACACGCAAAGCCGACATTAGTCTTTTAAGACTTAAAATTAGGCTTTATCGAACCTAACCGTGTTAAGTCTTTTTAAGCCTAATGATGGGTTAGTCTTAAAAAGACTAGTTTCGTTTTAGTACGAAAAAGGCTAAATTTTAGGCTTAATGTTATCGTCAAAAAGCCTAAATTTTAGTCTTTTTCGAGAATGCGAGGGGATCAGAGCGGACATAATCCAAGATGGCGGAACTTGATTAAGACTTATTTTTAGGCCTAAAAAGACTTATTTATAGGTTTAAAAGACTATTTTTTAGGCTTTTGCAGGAAATGGGAGGGGTCAAAGCGGACATAATCCAAGATGGCGGAACTTGATTAAGACTTATTTTTAGGCCTAAAAAGACTTATTTATAGGTTTAAAAGACTATTTTTTAGGCTTTTGCAGGAAATGGGAGGGGTCAAAGCGGACATAATCCAAGATGGCGGAACTTGATTAAGACTTATTTTTAGGCCTAAAAAGACTTATTTATAGGTTTAAAAGACTAATTTTTAGGCTTTTGCTGGAATCGGGAGGGGATCAAAGCGGACATAATCCAAGATGGCGGAACTTGATTAAGACTTATTTTTAGGCCTAAAAAGACTTATTTATAGGTTTAAAAGACTAATTTTTAGGCTTTTGCTGGAATCGGGAGGGGATCAAAGCGGACATAATCCAAGATGGCGGAACTTGATTAAGACTTATTTTTAGGCCTAAAAAGACTTATTTATAGGTTTAAAAGACTAATTTTTAGGCTTTTGCTGGAATCGGAAGGGGATCAAAGCGGACATAATCCAAGATGGCGGAACTTGATTAAGACTTATTTTTAGGCCTAAAAAGACTTATTTAAAGGTTTAAAAGACTAATTTTCAGGCTTTTGCAGGGAATGGGAGGGGTCAAAGCGGACACAATCCAAGATGGCGGAACTTGATTAAGACTTATTTTTAGGCCTAAAAAGACTTATTTAAAGGTATAAAAGACTAATTTTTAGGCTTTTGCAGGAAATGGGAGGGGTCAAAGTGGACATAATACAAGATGGCGGAACTTGATTAAGACTTATTTTTAGGCCTAAAAAGACTTATTTAAAGGTATAAAAGACTAATTTTTATCTAATTTTTTATAAAAATGTTTTTATTCGGTAATTCGGTAATTTCGGAATATGTACGACAGATTCACGGATGAGTACAGCTTAAACCTGAAAATAAAAAAAATCAATATTTTGAAGAAGAGTTGTAAGAGTTTGATAGTTATTCACAAATTGGGTGAATAACTGGATCAACTGGGCTCAGAACTGGATTGGCGTAGTTTGACAAGTTCAATTTTTCAAAGATCTGACTTTAAGAATTTAAGAATTTAAGAATTGAAGAATTGAAGAATTTAAGAATTGAAGAATTGAAGAATTGAAGAATTGAAGAATTTAAGAATTTAAGAATTTAAGAATTTAAGAATTTAAGAATTTAAGAATTTAAGAATTTAAGAATTTAAGAATTTAAGAATTTAAGAATTTAAGAATTTAAGAATTTAAGAATTTAAGAATTTAAGAATTGAAGAATTGAAGAATTTAAGAATTGAAGAATTGAAGAATTGAAGAATTTAAGAATTTAAGAATTTAAGAATTGAAGAATTGAAGAATTTAAGAATTTAAGAATTGAAGAATTGAAGAATTGAAGAATTTAAGAATTTAAGAATTGAAGAATTGAAGAATTGAAGAATTTAAGAATTTAAGAATTTAAGAATTCAAGAATTCAAGAATTTAAGAATTTAAGAATTTAAGAATTTAAGAAATTAAGAATTTAAGAATTTAAGAATTTAAGAATTTAAGAATTTAAGAATTTAAGAATTTAAGAATTTAAGAATTTAAGAATTTAAGAATTTAAGAATTTAAGAATTTAAGAATTGAAGAATTGAAGAATTGAAGAATTTAAGAATTGAAGAATTGAAGAATTGAAGAATTTAAGAATTTAAGAATTTAAGAATTTAAGAATTTAAGAATTTAAGAATTTAAGAATTTAAGAATTTAAGAATTTAAGAATTCAAGAATTCAAGAATTCAAGAATTCAAGAATTCAAGAATTCAAGAATTCAAGAATTCAAGAATTCAAGAATTCAAGAATTCAAGAATTCAAGAATTCAAGAATTCAAGAATTCAAGAATTCAAGAATTCAAGAATTCAAGAATTCAAGAATTCAAGAATTCAAGAATTCAAGAATTCAAGAATTCAAGAATTCAAGAATTCAAGAATTCAAGAATTCAAGAATTCAAGAATTCAAGAATTCAAGAATTCAAGAATTCAAGAATTCAAGAATTCAAGAATTCAAGAATTCAAGAATTTAAGAATTTAAGAATTTAAGAATTTAAGAATTTAAGAATTTAAGAATTTAAGAATTTAAGAATTTAAGAATTTAAGAATTTAAGAATTTAAGAATTTAAGAATTTAAGAATTTAAGAATTTAAGATTTTAAGAATTTAAGAATTTAAGAATTTAAGAATTTAAGAATTTAAGAATTTAAGAATTTAAGAATTTAAGAATTTAAGAATTTAAGAATTTAAGAATTTAAGAATTTAAGAATTTAAGAATTTAAGAATTTAAGAATTTAAGAATTTAAGAATTTAAGAATTTAAGAATTTAAGAATTTAAGAATTTAAGAATTTAAGAATTTAAGAATTTAAGAATTTAAGAATTTAAGAATTTAAGAATTTAAGAATTTAAGAATTTGAGAATTTAAGAATTTAAGAATTTAGGAATTTAAGAATTTAAGAATTTAGGAATTTGAAAATTTAAGAAATCAAGAGTATTAGAATTTTAGAATTTAAATTTGAGGAATTTTATAATTTAATTTTATTATATTTATTTGAATTTGGAAACTAGAATTTTAAATTCGAAGAATTTTAGAATGTTGAGAATTCAAGATTTTTAAAATCTAATAATTTTAGAATTTTTCAGTTTAAATTTTTAAGAACTGTCATCAGGGGTGACATTGGGTCTGGGGGGTGAGATTGGTTCATACAAAATTCCTCATTTTTTTATGACCCAATCTTACCCCCCAGTCCCAATGTCACCCCTGATGACGGAAATGTGTATTTGAAATTTTGATTTTCTAAAAGTTTTTTTTTAATTGGTATCGGGCGGTACCAGGCTCTGGTAGGAAGGGGGGCACCTCGGGGGGCACTCGTATGAGAATATTTTTGATTACGGTATTTGTGAATACACTCCCGAACAAATCTAGAACAAATTCCTGTCGAGGGGAGGGGGGGGGCACGTGTTCCTGGTCCCTGGTTCCGCCAGTGACCCACACTCAGGTACACACTAACCAACAACCCACCCACAAACACACACTCCTTTTCTCCTCCACTTCCATCACGCCACAAATCCCTAACTGGTCACTACCGATTTTCGGTCTGGTCACACTCCCGGCACTTGAAATTTATCTCCTCCATCGTTCACGACACGACGCACCAAGCATCCGTTTTCCTTCACCAACTCCCGGCCGATCCAAACACCTCCTCCTCATTGTCTTCCGTCCGGATGGTCACGTTGAATCGATGCCGTAGTGCTCAGTCCCCAAGGGAAGGAACACGCCACCGAAACTTAAATATTCCGTCCTCCTCCTCCTCTTTCTTGGGACGGACCATTTAACGACCCGTCGTTTGTTCCGTCCCCGCCTCTTGTTCCTTTCAGTGGAACATTCAACACCCGGCGGCGGCGGCGGCTCCTTCCCTAATGGCCTCACCACGGCACCGGTTCACCCCATAAACCCAGAAACACCGAAAAACCTGCCACAACCAACTTACCTGACGCCTTGAAAGGTCCGCACAGCTCGAACAACAAACAAAAACTGACATGTCAAATCGCGAATAAGTTCTAAAGGTTTCTAACAAAAAGCCTATATTTTAGCCTTTTTCTTACTTCCCCACATTGTTCTAAAAAAAGCCTAAAATTTAGGCCCGAAAAAAGACTAATTTTTAGGCCTTTTTCTGACAATACTGACCGAACTTCAAAAAAGGCTAAAAATAAGTCTTTAAAGACTAATGCCGGTTTTCCGTGTATTGGACCTTTTCAAAAAAAAAAAAACTCCAGATTTCCAGTTGTTACCGAGTTACAAAACTTAATGTTCGGCAAGTTTTTAAATAATTCTGAAATTATATATATATTGCTAAGTTATTAAAAAAACTAATTACTTATATTTTTCTCTCAATACAATGAAAGTTTTAATTTTAAAGTTTTTTTTTAAATAATTCTGAAATTATATATATATTGGAGTCAGATTTGCGATTCCTTTCCGTAGGGTCGTAGAATTTTCGCGTCCGCCGTCGGTGTGTTTTTCGTTTTTTTTCCGCGTGCGTGTGAAGGTGCGGCTGGCTCATGCTGTCCCGATGACAGTTGAGCCAGTCAGATTTGCGATTCCTTTCCGTAGGGTCGTAGAATTTTCGCGTCCGCCGTCGGTGTGTTTTTCGTTTTTCTCGCGTGCGTGTGTGCGTGTGAAGGTGCGGCTGGCTTTGGCTGTCCCGATGACAGCTAGCCAGTTTGATTTGACCCTATCAACACCCTATCATACCATTTCAGCTCGATACACATCGAAACTCGTCGTTCGCACCGTTAATCAGTACCTTACTAAACATCAATCATTTAAAACTCGTAAAATCATCTCAAGTTAAAAGTTACATTGTTTAATCCTTCATTCTTTAATTACAAATGATTTTGGTTCTATCTTTCCACAGCCGGCTGTCTAAGACTAAACCATTTCATTTAAAATTTAACAACAGATAAACGGGAAATGTCTCATCCGCAGCATCCGATTGTTTGCCTTGAGAATAATATATAACATCTTTCAACAAACACTATGATTTTGGGTCGCATCATCATCTTCTATGATGAATCCTGACCAAACACCCTATCCTACTAACAAGTTTTCAGGTTCCTGGCGCTCGTGGGGTGTAAGCACAGAGTAAATCAGCTGCCCTAGTAGCAACCTGCGCTAACTAACATTCCCGTCCCTTAAAATCGAGGTCTACAAACTGACATGGCGGGCGCCGTTGGTGGCCAATGACTGTTACCTATTCGCAACTGATCTAGCTTTAGCAATCATGGTGTTTTATCTTTTCAGCGCATTCATACATGCTGTTGATAAGGGAAACACCACTAGATCGTCGAAGCCTATAATCAGTAGTGCTGAAAGGATATTACGGTTCTGTTCAGCAACGGAGGGGCAACCATGGGTGATCTCTCATGCTCATGCTCAATTCTGAAATTATATATATATTGCTAAGTTATTAAAAAAACTAATTACTTATATTTTTCTCTCAATACAATGAAAGTTTTAATTTTAAAGTTTTTTTTTTTTGTAAAATTATTGTTAAATTTCTATTTTATACTATAACTGTCAATAGTGTTATTTTGATCTTTTTTCGAAATTTGTTCTGATAGTTAATATTGACTCTTTTTTTTTTAATTGTCTGTTCGTAAGGTAAGAAATGCCTATTATTTGAAGTTCTTGAAAAGTCGGGAATTTGAAAATGGGATTTGAGTGGTTATAATTTTAAATTATCGAATGCATTATACACCTATCCAGTTTTTTTTAATTATTAGTTTCCAAAATATCTATGCAAGACGATTTTTTTTTTGAAAATGAAGTTTTTGCGGTGCTGTACATCGGAATTTCATAAAAATCAAAAATATTTTTAAACGAGCCCAAACATGCTAAATATAACTATTACTGCAGGAATATGCATTTAAGATTGTTTCCCGTTGATTAGTCTTCCAATTCTATTTAAAATTTGAAAAAAATGTGCCCCCTGATTTTTCCGACCAAATTTGAAGGGCAATGCATGTAAAATTATCATTTAAACCCAAAATATGACCAAAAATCGATTTTTCGACACTTTGGGTCAATTCTGAGGGCAGATTCAGCGGGCAAAATTACAAGGAAAAAACATATATTTGGACAATTTTCGAATTTCGTTAGGGTGGTCTCATATGATTTTCCCTTGAAAATTAGACTTTTTCAAATGAAGATATCTCGAGTTTAAAGAAAAACACCCCTGAGATTTTTTTCAGCGTTTGTAGTGCTGGATCTCCTCTTTCAAATGCAACCTGGCGCTTAAAATTTGGCTTGCGCCTTTTCGAGATATTTGAGTTTTAAATTTGCATCTTTTTTACCTTAAAATGGCTGTAACTTTTGACCCTTAAGTCCAAATTGACTTGTCAAAAAATAAAAATGTGTGCTAAAGCTCTAAAAGTGCCCCGAATATCACTTTTCTCTAAAACTTAACCCTGAACTTCCACGTTCAAAAAATTGATTTTTGAAGGTTTGCTTAGATGCTTTCTATAAATTTGGTCGTAGAAGGCGTAGATTACGAGATAAAATTTTGGTGCCTTCGGCAAAGTTGCTTGGATTGGGAAGCCCAACAACTTCCTAGAAGACAAAAAAATTCCCAAAAATAATCCTGAAAAGTTAGATTTTCTAAATCACCCTAATCGTGAACCACCCTAATTTTCAACCAAGCCATAAGTTGCCTCCTTCTATATGCAACAACTCTTCTGAAGACACCAAAGCTCCAAAACTTCACCATTTTTCGGAAAATCCGTTTTCCACTTAATTTTGCGATCTGGACCACTGTGCAATGGCTTTAGAGTATTTTGTAAAAATAGTAGAGATAAAATTCATGCAAATTATTTGTTTGGCACAAATGTTGCAAATACTCAAATTGAAATATTGAATGCAGAAAAAATATTAATTTTTTTCAATCAATGTATTTTAACATATTAATATTTGTGGATAACCGTTTTCAACTTTGACACAAGAATTGTTGAAATAAGTTAAAATCCAATCAATATTGTTTAATTTTTTTTCAACAATTTTTCAAAAGATAACCACTGTTTTTAAAACAAGGTCAATAAAAATTTTATTGAAAGTTTTCTGTCCAAAATGTTCCCAATAAAATGGAGTGCATAGAATAAATTATGACCGATTCTTAGCGAAGCTACACCAAAATGTCACTTTTTTCAATTTTCAATGTGATTTTTTGTATGAAAAATTTCATTTTAATTATGATCTAATAATTGCAATGTGCTTTAAATGCGTTTTCTTATCTAAAATGCCAAAATTATTGACCAAATAAGGTCTGCAAGTCATTGAATGAGAGAGGAGTTTTTTCATAAATCTGCTCCTTTCGTTGTCCCGTCACGAAAAGAAATAGCTGGCAACAACTCAAATCTCATCCAAATCTTTCAGTTCAAGGAGCAAAAGATTAGTTTTTCAATTTGTGATAATGTGTAGAAGAGCAAAAGTTTTAAAAAATCAATCTGGCAAAACTGTGTCGATTTTTTTGGTGTGCCTTTTAAAATTCCAGTTTTACGATGTTGTCCCGTCACGCTACATTTTCATTTCAGGAGAAGCACAGGTATAATATTGTTCATTATGCATGTCATTTCTATGTTGGAAAATCAATTATCTTTTCAAATATGTAATAACATTGGGGAGTTTCTTCTTTAATTGTGCCACTACAGCCAAAACGCTGAAAAAAACTTGGGAATTTTTTGAAAAGGAGCCGAAGAATCGGTCTTATAACAAATTTTCAAATAATTTGGGCAGGGGCTCATCCATTACCCACGTGGCCTTTTATGGGGAGAAAAAAGGGAGAGAGTTTGGCAAAATAACAAAAAATTCCCCAAAAAATCAGAAAAGGAAAAATATTAAAAGTTATGCAAAAAAAAAATTCTATACTGTATTTTTGCTTGTATGCAATAGCGATTCTCTATACAAACATTGGAGAAAAACCATTCGTCCCTGTCTAAATATTTTTGAAAAATTCAAAGTGCACGTGTTTCTGGGGACTCCAAACTTCATGCTACCCCTCGAGTTGAGTCTACGCAGTCATTTTTGTCATTTTTGGTAGGTCAGTTTTATCAAAGAATCTAAGTTAAATGCTTAAAATTACAAGCAGTTAAATATGGTTTTCCTAAATTTGCATATCTACAAAAATGTCAAACTAAATAAAATATGTTAAGATTCAGGAAAAAAATTTGCCTCAACACATTTCGACATAAATAAAATGAAAGTAAAAGACAAGATTCACAAGCTTCTCTTACAAACCACAAAAGTCAAGTTTACAGACAGTCAGAACTTTCATAATCCATTTGGATTCATTAAGATATTGCACGCCTCACACCCGGAAAATAAAATAAAAAACCGCTCACTAATCAGGCCATGAACTACTAACCCGAATCTGATGAATGGGTCAACCATGAGATCAGGCACACGTTCACAAATTTCACAAATATGTCTCTCAGCTCACCAATGAATGGACCCCAAAAACACTTGGCGCGCGCGCGCAGCGTTACATCCATCGCACTAAGAGTAGAGTAAAGAGAGAAGAGAAGAGATTTCGAAACGAAACCAAAGCATAATTTCCACACACAATTTAAAGAAGTAGAAATAAATGAAAATGAAGCGAAAAAAAAAACCCTTCACAAGTTGCATTGCAGCGGCGAGATCGTGTTCGTCTCGTTTCTCAAATTTCGAGCCGATTATTATTCGTTTTAGTAGGATAGTAGTGTGCTCTTAAGTCGGCGGCATTAGAGGCCAGGTCGCCACACTCTCTTTCGCATTTCGTGCGCATTCTCTCTCGCACTGTCGCTCTCTTGTTCTCTTTTTCTAAAGCGATTAAATTACAAACATCTGTGACTGACACTGCGAAATATCAGTGTGTTTTCTGTTTGTGTACTTTTTGGCTTACACATCACAAACTCTCGAAAGCGTGCGCGCGCTCTTGCCCTATTTTCAATAAACCTCGTGTGCACGTTGTTGCCGCAAGAGAGTGTTCTCTTGATCTCGCTCTCTCACTATCACGCTCTTTCAAAACATTGAGATTAAGCAGGGCAGGGTTGTGCTCAACTCGTTTTGTCACTTGATGCATTTTTTTACTCTGTTTTTGTGCTGTTCATTGTTTTAAGCATTTTAAGCTTTTTTTGGTGTACATTAATTCATTTGTAGAGTTTAGGTCCTTTAAACATATACAACACAATAGTTTGTAGGACCTTTAAAAAAAACTCTAGATTTCTTCAAGTTTTTTATTTCGGTACACAGAAACAAAAACATGGTAAAATTTCATCTAAAAAGGGGTACATCTTTTATGTCAGATTTTTTTTTTGTAATTTTACCTCTGAAAATGTGTAATTTTACCACTATTCTGGTGTAATGTCTCTTTTTCAGTCTAAATTGAGGTAAAATTACATCATAAAAGAGGTAATATTCAACCTTCTAAAATTACACCTGCCAAATTTACACTTTTGTTTAGCGATTTGCAACCATCTACATTCTACTTGTCTTATGTTGCAAATTTTAATGAATAAATGACACATAAAACACATTATTGGATAAGTTTCCCGAAGAGGTCTAAAAAGTTTTTAATAAATAATAAAGGAATAAAAAAAATCAAAAGAACTTATGATAATCTAATCCTTAAAAAAATAAATATTTTTATTTCCTCCTTTTTAACATGAATTTTCTCAAAATATCATATTCGTCATATTGGCTGCCATCTTGGATTACAAATTCCGATATCACTACTTCAAAGATCAAATATTTAAATTTCATGTTGGAACACAAAAACCCATGTATAATAGGGCGACAATAAAAAAAATCGACGTCATGGATACCCCCTGATTCGATTCCTTAGGCAAAAATAAGTAACTGTGAAAATTTTGAGCAAAATAGCTTAAGGTTTAAGGGTCGATATAGATTGTTAAAATTGGTGAAAAATAATCTTTTCATGCAAAAACACTAACAACTCGTCAGGGTTAACTCGGATCGTTTTGCGGTCTTCGACAAAGTCATTTGACACTTGACAATGATCCGACACATTTAACGCCACCTTTTGGTGAAATTTTGAGATTTTTGCTTTTCCCCATGATCAATTCTCTACCAAAACTGGAAATGGATTTTATTTGTATTTTTTTTATTTGACTCATACTTTGTAGGGGCCTTCCCTATGACCAAAGATATTCAAAAATCTGTTGACTACCCAAGTAGCAAGTAAAACATCGCTTTTTATTTTTTTTGTTGAACAATTGCTGCACAAGCGTTTTTATACGTTAATTATTGAACAAGTGTCATAAAATTTGGTCAATTGTTCTCATTTTGATCAAAAAACCATTGTTCAACATGGTTGTGTAACACAAATGCCAAATCTAGCAACAGATTACGAATAGTTCATTTTGAAGTTTATTCTGACTCAAATGGAACATGCTTGTAGAACTCGAAAAGCAAAATGACATTTGCAGACATGATGTTCCATTTCAGTTTGCTAAACATGATAACATAGTAGAATTGACCTCTGGCTTCGGATGGGATTTCACGTAAACAAGTTGTTTATGTGTAGTTCGCGTTCGTGTTTTAAAAACCGAGCAAGAACATGTTGACGAAACAAGCACAGATAGTTCTAAAAATAGAAACAGCTTATGTTCAAAAGAAGTTTTGGCAAACTGTTAGTGAACTTGGTAAAACCTAGATGACCGCAGACTTCTTATTGACGTTTAGGCCTGCTCATCCAACATAACCCCTCGTGGAAAGAAGCAGACGCGCGCCCGGACTTGACATTTGGAGTGATCTTGGGTTCGATACTTGCCCTGAGCATTCTTCATCAAAAAGGAAAACTGAAAATGCAGCACCAGGAACCAGCAGCCAGTAGGAACCAGTGGGGTAGTAGTAGCAAGCGATGTTAATTAGCACTCAAACATAATTAAAAGAAATCCCCAAAGGCATAATTAGGAAATTGAATGACTTTTTATGGTTGATATTTTCATATTATTATCATTCATAAATGGCGTATCCCTGTCCAAACTAATAAATTACAAAAAACTAGTAGTTAAAGTATCGTAAAGCGACATTACTCACAAATAAAGGATTAAATTAAGAAAAAAAAAAACTTTTGAGCGAACACCTTGAAAGTATTTTATGAAAAGCCTGTTTAACATTCTTGTCTGCCACGATATGTTCTTGAACGGTTATAAAAACGTTTGCCCAACTCCCTCCTGAATCTTAAAGGCAGAATGTTGTTAAACGGTTCTAACGACGTTATCCAACCCGGTTCAGAATCTTATAGTCAAGAGTTCTTATGACATGTTCAGCAAACGTTCTCTATGCAAGTAGGACGTGCGCTGGTAAAACTTAATTAAACCATGCACATTTCTAACGGGTTAAGAGATGTTCAACAACAGAAAAACGTGCGCTTTTTCCAGCGTTCAAGAGTTCTCAGGGATGTTGGGAAAACATAGTAAATGAGTTCAACAACAAGTTCGGAAATCTTTTGGTGAACAAAGTGTGCTACTTGGGTATTCAAAAAAATAGGTACTGGGAAAAAATTGCCGATTTATTAAAAAAGTTTTTATTTTACAAAAACTTAATTTCCCAAAGTCCTTATTTTTCGATTTTTTGGCATGTTTTAGAGAACCAAAACCTGCAACTTTTGAGAAATAGAGAAGTATGGTCTAAAATTTTTCCTCTGAGTTATGAATTAAAAAAATAGTGATTCTCTGAAAAAAAAAATAATTTATGTATAATTTTTTTGACTACATTTTTTATGTAAATTTGAATTTGAAACTACAATACAGTGCACACCATTTTTTTGCTGAAATTGAGTAAAGTTTTACTGAATTCTCAGTTAACTGATATTTGTCACTTTGACAGATGATTTACTGAAATTTGTCAAAACAACTGAAATTTCAGCAAAAGAAACGGCAAATTATTTTGCTGAAAATTCAATAATTTGCTAGTGGCAGTTTGACAGATTATTTGCTGAAGATTCAGCAATCATTACTGGTATTTCAGTTATCAAAAATTGATTTTGCTTGTCGCTAAAAATACTGTTATTAATTCATTTATTTCATCAATCGTCCAAACATTAAAAAAACGGTGTTTAGCATCGAGGCATTTGTTATTAACATTTTCTTACCTTCGTTTCTAATGATCACAATACAGAATTAAAAAAAACAACACATTTGAAATAGGATTTTCTCTCGGCAACATCCAAACAATAAGTCAGAAGTGACATTTGGGTCATTCTCCGCCAACTCACACAGCAGTTGCCCCGAGCCCTCTTCGATTTGCGTGAAACTTTGCTCTAAGGGGTAGTTTTGGTCCCTTATCACGAATCCGAGGTCCATTTTTCGATATTTCGTGACGGTGGGGAAAGTTTCATGAAAATCGAAGAGGGGTCGGGGCAACTTTTTCCGATTTCGTGTGAGTTGGTGGAGAATTTTTTTTCGTTTTTTTATTTTCTTGTTTTTAACATAAAATTCGAGTTCTGCAACCCCATTTTAGTCAAATTTGGACGCCATAATTATATTTGAGATCAGGGATGCCACTTGATTTTTAAAAATGTCTGTAAAAAAGTCTGTGTATGTCTGTGCATTTGTCTAAAATTCAAATATAGAAATTTACAGTCATAGAAATCCATCAGAAATTGGGGTTTTCAACATTTGAAGACTAACGAAACAAGTTCAAGTTGATATTTGTAAAAATATTAATTTAATGAAGTTTTTTTCAAAGTCTGTGTACCTCAAAAAATGTCTGACGCAAGCTCAAAAGTCTGTGAAACACAGACAAATCTGTGTATCTGGCATCCCTGTTTGAGATACTTATTGACAGTCAATTGAATTAAAGTTATTTTTGTTAAATTGTAACCCTGCCCTACACCGACTAAGCCCTCTCGCAACCTCTTTCTCTCAATCCATCCTCTCCGCGCACCGCGATTGGCTGACTCGGCGGGCGCGCTCTTCCTCTCTCACACAAGAGAGCGCTCGCCCGCCTGGGCCTCGGTCGCGCGCGCGCTCGATGGCCCAGATATTAATTGGAATGATCAACATTCAGCGCGAAACAAACGAACACAAAAAAAAGTGGGTTGATGTCAAAGCACAACACCACCGCCACGATTGCCCCAGACACCACACTCTTGGTGGTTGGTAGAGCTAGAGGCTGAAGGGGTGTTGCTCAATTGTCCGACCTGCCGACCGACCACGAAGTCATCTCGCCCGATTGGCCAAGGTAGCAGAGTCGTCGTCGTCGGTCGTCTTTCACCTAAATACAATGTGAATGTTTGTCAAACAGGCAAGTTTTGTTTAACCAAGTCTCTCTCTCTTTTCTCCAAAAATGTTTTTGCAGGAAGTGTGCCACACCAGGAAACTGCTGGAGGTCCCCCAAAATGGAGTCCGAGCAGATCAAGGTGGAGCCCGATTTCTACTTTCCAGTCGGTGAAACGTATGCCGCAGAGGAGGACAACGCGGCAGAGGACGGTCTCGACGAAGAGGAGCTGCTCGAGATGCACCAGATCGACCTGGATGACAGCCCGGTGAAGCCAAAGTTAGTTGCGAATGACGACGACGACGGAAGTGGCCGTGAAGTCGATAGTGATAGTGGTGAAGGTGGTGGTGGTGGCATCGTTAGTAATAAGGAAGCTCTAGAAGCGAACAGACAGTACAAGTGTGATGAGTGTGGGAAGGTGTTGGACACGGCGTATCATCTGCAACGGCACAAGAAGATTCACACTGGGGAGCGTCCCAGTGTCTGCCGGCTGTGCGATAAGGCGTTCATTGAGCCATCCGCGCTGAAGGTTCACCTGAGGTGAGGAGAGAGAACAGGAGGGGAAATAAAATTGTAGTTTTGTATTAGACATTTAAATCAGTGGAGTGAAGAAAGTGTGAGAGTTGCTAGCTTTGTGAACATTGTTCGGTTTAGCAAAAACAAAAGTGAAAACTTGGGCCCTAATTGGCTTAACAATGGATGAGCATTTTCTCTCAAAATGTTAAGCGATCCATGATCAACGAAACATTTAAATAATGTTGTATTCGATATGATAATACAGTCCAGAATCGATTATCCGATAGCTCGGAAAAAAATCACTTCGGAGAATCGAAATACGATTTTTTTTCCGTTGTCTAATTTTTGATTGTCGAGCTTAAGTATGACCAGAGAGAAGGTATGACCCCTAAACTACGCTAAAATGATTTATAATTTTTAAATCCAAGATGGCGGTCAAAATGGTGGTGATGCAATATTGAAAAAAAGTATTTTATTTTTTAATAGGCAATCAAAAACTCAAATTTGATTCAATTAAATTCATGTTTATTTGTTGTACTTAACATAATACAATTTGCTTAACTAATTACAAAATGCAGAGTTTTGGAGATACTTACAGCTAAAAAGTAATTCAGATACAATCATTAGATGAAATGAGTTCAGTACATTTCAATCGATTAAGCGAGAGCAGAAAAAACTGTTTAAAACAACTGCCACTTTTGCTAGGCAAGAAGAAGAAGGATAGGAAAGCTTAAATTTATATCACAGAAAATGTTTTCAGTTGGTTACTGAAGGCTTGGACTGAAATATAAATGAGCTTGAACCTATGCAGGGCATAGGTAACTCAAATTTGACTAAAATGGGGTCGTAGAACTCAAATTATATGTTAAAAACAAGAAAATGGTAAAATAGGAAAAAACTTTTTTTTTCGTGATTCGATTATCCGAGTCTTATACAAACCTGCGGATAATCGAACTTCGGGTAATCGAGGCTTCGGATAATCGAGTCTGGACTGTATAGCAAATTCCTAATTGCATTTTAATGCCGAAACTCAAAATAATAAGACGGACTTTGCTTTTTACTCGAAATGAAGTAAACCAAAGGGAAAATTTAGACAATTTTCATTAAAAAAATTAGGTAATACACTAACTCACAAAAATTGGAAACACAGAAGTTTAGAAATTCGAAATTGAATAAGAAATTGAAAAATATAAATACATACTCAAAAAAAAAATAAATTGAGAAATTAAAAAAAATAATCAAATCATAGATGTAAAAAAATAAAAATATGCATGAGAAAAAAATCAATAAATCACAAGTTCAATGGATCAAAAATTAAACTCATCCAAAATTTTATAATTTACAAAGTCTGAAATTCAAAAATAAAAAAAAACTGAAGTTAAAAATATTTAAACTAAAATGTTCAGAACATCAAAAATTCTAATATTTAACAATGCTGCAACTGAAAAAAAATCAAAGAATGTAGAATTTCAAAAACTATTAAAGTGTAAAAAATATTAAATCAAAAATATTAAATTCGAAAATTTAAGAATTAAAAAAATAAAACCAATTCGCACCTAGGTTCGGACTCAATCGCCCGAAGTCCTCGTCAAAACTTCCAGTCTATAAATTCTCTAAATTTGAGTTTCTAACTTAAAACATGACTCCAAAAATGTATTTTTTTTGTAATTTAAGATGGCGGCAAAAATGGCAGCTTTAATAAATTGGAAATTAATAAAAAAAAATCGGAAATTGAGGAATTTAAGAATTGAGAAATTTAACAATTTAAAAATTTAGGAATTTAAGTCCGTGCCCTCTTTTTTTCCCTTTGACATAAATTTGCTCTAGATTTGTCCGGGGGTTCATTCACAAACACCGTAATAAAAAAGCCCATGCGTGTGCCACCCTTCTGTCAGAGCCTGGTCACGCTACTAAGTAAGCCTGAGAGGAATAAAAAATACCTTCATGTAAAAAAAAATGATAATGAAAATTTAAAATCGAAATTTTGATTCGAATACGAGCATACAAACGTTAAAATAATAAATTCAAAAAATCAGATAGAAAAAAAATTAAAATTGACAATTCAACAAATAATAACCTTAAAAATTCAAATGTAAAAATCTGGGTGCTGAATAGTGGTTCGCAAAACGGCCTCAATTTTGAACTGTCAAAGTGGAACCAATTTACTCTTCGCTAAAAGGAGAGAGTATTGTTATCGATCATAAAAAATGTTTTGTTTTTTCCCCCAGGAATGAAAAATGTGTGGCTTTTGAGGAGTTGAAATCAAGAAATCTTACGGAAGTTGAAGGCGAGATCGTAATTTTGGAAGTTGTTGGATGGAGTCGATGCGGTTGTATCTAAACAGAAACTGTCTTTACTGTTTGATTCCGTTTGAAAACCTACTGGTTTAGTGTAAATCTTCTCTGTTTGCTGGATCAGCTTCGCTAGAATTAGCGATGTTTTTTCGCTGGACCAGGAAGAGCTGCAGGATTCCAAAATCAGCCAGGGAATTTATCTGCGACATCGCAGAATGACACTCTCGCCGCAGTTCTTTGTCACCCGTAAAAAGAAAAACCTCTTCTAACCGATCGAAACTTGAAAACACACAATTTTCCAGCAAAAAATGTCAAAAACTAGACAAAATAAAACACATACTACTGATTATAAAACAGCTCATTTACCAGTAAGAAAAAAGTCATGCTTGTGCTTGAACAGCCTCCTACATTGTAGATGTAAACAAAGTGGGATCATTCGAAAATCACGTTACACATTATCCTTATTCATCACCCAGGTAAACATTGCTAAATACAGTAAAACAAGTGTAAACAAACATAAAAATGTATTCAAAAAATAAAAATAAATCTAGCTTTCAAAAAGTTTCAAATACTCAGATTTGAAAATCTTGGGATTTAACAGATTTAAAAACAGTTCGTACACGATTATCCGAACTTCTCGGACAATCCGGATAATCGAATCACATTTTTTTATCTTCTGCAAAAATATTCGTAAATTCAAAAAAAAAGTTAAAATTCTAGGAATTGGACATCTTATGGTGAAACGGAAAGGCAGCGCCATGACTCGAGTTCTGTTTTTTTAAACAAACACAAACAATCAAGTAATTTGTCGTGTTCAGAAATTGATTTAAGTTTAGCAGAAGTTGTTCAAGAAATTGCGTTTCGTTCCAACGTAAAATTATAAAATTCATATATTCATAAATTATTACATTTGAAATGCTAAAATAAAAAATAAAAAATTTAAGATCATATTTTAAAATATAAACCAAATAATTTAAATAATCGAATCACGAAAATTTTATCACTGTATTTTTTTGTTTCTAACCTATAATATGACAGAAAAAATGTTCCAAGATTATATGTGTTGCGAACGGCGGAGGCAGGTTGAACCGGGCACCGGTTCTGTGAACGGGGACAAATCAAACACCAGATTTCCACACGTTACAAAACTGCAATTTTATTGCGTTAGTACAAAAATACAAATAATTCACAATATCACAATACTCACAACTTCGGTGTTTTACACAGCTGGGATCTGAGATGATTCTCCAGCTGCGCCCGCACTGCCGCTCGTCACAAACTCTTGTTTTCTTCTGTTGGCTGGTCGAGCAACAGCACGGGCACCGGTCGATCGTACAACAACAATTAAACGAATACAAAGGTCTTCACCAGCAGCGTCCGAGGGGCGCGTCAGTCTGCGTTTTATACGCAACAATATGGTTTTCTGTAATTTTAGATGGCGGCAAAAATGCCACTTGATCATTTAAGGAAAGAAAACTAAAGTTTTTCTGTATTTTATAATTCTTTCTTCCAGAATCCACACCGGCGAGAAGCCGTTCCGCTGCAAGATCTGCCCGCTTCGTTTCACACAATCTTGCAACCTGCAGTCCCACTACCGACAAGTGCACGGTGTCGACCCAAGGGGTGATCCCCAATATTTCCGCAAAATGTGCCAGCTTCTGCAACAACAACAGCAGCAACAACAACAACAAGCCAAGCCCTCAGCATCGACAACCTCACGCTCCAGGTCGCTGCCCAAGTTGACTCCCAAACCGAGCGAAGGACTTTGGGAGTGCTGCGTGTGTGACGAACCATTCCAAGACCGCGATCTGCTGCTGATCCACGAGGAGACGCACGTTCCGGAAGCGCCCTTCGAGTGTCGTTACTGCACCACGGTCTACTCCGGGTTGGTCAACTTCCGATCGCACGTCAACATCCACCGAGTCAGCTTGCGCCAGGGAGGCTTTTCGGCTGCCGCGGCTCGCAGTCACTTCCAATCGGGAGTTCGGGCGAATGCCAGCGCGATCGTTGCCGGTCGTAAACCCGTGGAGAACAGTGGCGAGAGTGACGTGGCGCTGAACACGAACCAGCCGTTCGTGCCGAGCAACGACAAGACGGCACCGTACAAGTGCGTCGAGTGCAAGCGCAACTTCCAGAAGCAAGATCTGTACTCCCACATGAAGGTACATCTCAAGCAGAAGAACATTTTCTCCAAGAAGAGTCTCAAGTGTGAAAAGTGCGGCCGCGTGTTTGAGAAGGAGTTGACGCTGAAGAAGCACATGGACACCGTCCATCCGACCAGCGCCAACGCCTTGCTACGGGAGGCACTCCGCGAGCAGATAACCAAACGCACGCAGTCCCCTGCGACGGGGACGACAACCCTCAAGATCTCCTCCGAAGTTGACCTGGTGCCGATCGAGCCGCGTGTCAAACAGGAAGCGGCGGAAAGTGCCCTCGGCGATGACGAGGTCAACTCGACGGTGTCGGACAATCCCATCCTGACGCAGCTGCTCAACAGCAACTCCAGCCCGCAGCTATCCGTGGTGCCTGGTGGGAGCTCGCGTAGTCCAGTTGCTGGAGAACGTGGCGACGAGGGAGGATTCGTGATCAGTGCGGTGGCAACCGTGGATCATAGCTTTCTCGAGCAGTTGGACGCGATGGAGCGGGGTACGCAGCAGCAGCAGGAGCAGCCGATGCCAGCGCTTCGCCGGATGCCCGTGCTGGAGGAGAGGTGAGTTGCTAGGGCAGGGTGGCTACTCGAAAGTTGGGAAAATCCAGGGAATTTATCGTGGAAGGGTTGCTAGATCATGGAAGTCTATCATAACAAGGAATTGGAAACATAATATTTTTTTTTGCAGTTCGTAGAATTGTAAGATAATTTCAGGGTGGCCACTCAAATCCTATTGTCATCGCCTTTGAAGAAAATGGCAACCCTCTACACGACTTTTTCGTGGCGATCAGACCAGGCTATTTGAGGTTATGTTGAAAATCACCAATTTTTGTAGTCGTCTAAATAGCTTTTTCATTATAACTTTTAAACGACTAAATGAAACTGTACAATGTTCAACAGTAAACCGAGAAGACCACACCCGGACAAAATTTATTCAGCCAAACCCGAGATAATCAAGTGCATATTTTTGATCAACATCCTCACACACGCACAGATATTTGTTCAGAATTTAATTCTGAGTCGATAAATATAAATAATGGTTGGTCTAAATAAAAAAGTCCATTTTCCGAGTGATTTTATAGCCTCTCCTCAGTGAGGAAGGCAAAAATAAACTGTTGACAAAAGTTGTAAAAAGTTGTGTGGTTTATTTCATTGATTTGAAAAGCTTTGCTATGTTTTAGCGAGTAGGAGTTTTCAGAAAATTATAGATTAAGTCCTAAAGACGACTTGAAAAATTCTATAAAAAATAATAAAAAATATTCAGAACTTTAAAATAATTTTCTAACAGGGATTTCCGACTTTTTGATGAAAAGTGACAAATTCCCGACTTTTCCCTATTTCCGGCTGATTTTGTCAAATTCCCAACTTTTCCTGACTTGAGTGGACACTAATGGGGCTACCCCCTGAAATCAAAAGACTTATCCGTCACTAGACTAAATTCCAAACTTGAACTCATTCTGTCCCCGAAAACCCTCCCGTTTCATCGATCTTTTATAGCAAGGTAGCCACTCAAGTCGGGAAATCGGAAAATTCGTTAAAATCCGCATAATCGGGGAAAAGTCTGGAATTTGTTTTTTTAACAAAAGGTCGGGCAAACTAAGCAAACTTATTTGAAAAATATATCTAAATATGTTCTGAAGAGACCAAAATTGCCAAAAATAAAACAAAAAAGATTCGCAATAAAAACACTTTTTTGATGAGCCACCCTGGTGCTTTTCATATAAAATGCTGTAGAATGGACAGATTTGGAGATTTGGTGTCTTCGACAAAGTTCTTTGAAATGACTAGTAGTACCATACAGCGCAAGAAAGTATACCTCTATCTCAGCTAGAAACAAAATTGACCACCCTACACACTTCGATTTTTTTTACCGAATTCGGTAGTTAAAAATCGGTTAAGTTTAGATCGTTAAACCATCTGTCAACATTAACAATAATGAACAGCATTACCGAATTTCGGTAATTTATTACCAAATTCGGTAATTTTCAGTTTACCGAACTGTTAAGCAGTTGAAAATTCGGTAACCTTTACCGAATTCGGTAAAAAAAATCGAAGTGTGTAATATCTTTTTGAACGATGTAGAATTCCATCCTTAACATATGCTTTTTTGACACCGAAGCTAGAAAATACTGCTTGTGGCATAGAAGGGTTCAATTACTTGAATTGAAAAGGAATAGGACTCGAGTCGCCACCCTGTTTATTTCGTTTGTTCCTGGCTATCTTTTTACTAACCCGTTCCAATTTCATTCCAGCTTACGTCGCCCTCCTGTAGGCTCCTCCCAGCCCGACCAGCAGCCCCCCACCGGGCCCGCTCCGCTCAGCTCGGGCACCTACAGCTGCGTGTACTGCCCGCGGACCTTCAACGAGCACTTTGGCTTCCGGCAGCACATGCGCTCCATGCACTACGACGAGAAGCGCCACAAATGCCCGGAGTGCGGCAAAAAGTTCTCCCTCGGAATTACGCTGGCCACGCACATGCGAATCCACACGGCCGTCCACCCGTTCACCTGTATCGTCTGCTTCAAGACGTTCAGCCGGTCGGCGTCTCTCAATGGACACCTGTCGATGCATTCATACGGCGAGGTCAAGTGCGCCGACTGTGGCGAAACCATGCTCAACGTGTTCAACTACATGAAGCACATCGAGAAGTTCCACCCGGACTTCCTACGTAACATTGCCGCCTACCGGAAGAAGGCCGAAGCGATGCTGCAGCGACGCCGCGAGCTGATTGTCGAAATCACCCGTGGCCTCGCCCAGCACCAGTCGGAAATTCCGAACGTCCTGGCGCGACTCCGTGGCGAAGTCAACGCCGCGCCCCCACCGTCCGAGTCGTTCAAAATTCGACTCGGCAAGCCGTACGCCCAAGAGCAGGACGAAGTGAGCTCCAGCGAGGGCGTCCTCGTCAAGCTTGAACAGCCCGACTCCGTCAGTGGTGGCGGCGGCAGTGACGAAGTGGTCGTCAGTTCGGCCTCGGACCACGAAACGCTGCCGGCACTGCGAGCCGAACTGCGGAAACGTCCCAGGAGTGGCCAGGAGGCGGAACCGGCGCGGAAATCTGCCCGCACTGCCGGGTCGTCGTCGCCGAATTTGAAGCGTCTGCTCGAGGCGGCCTCCCCGCTGGCCACGGTCAAGTGCGAACCCTCGTCGGAGTAAGCCGAGGTAAGGTATTATTTGCTCGTTCGTTTCATCAATCACTTTAGTCAACGTGTGTGTGACATCGCTGTACAAATGTCTCTGCTTAATTTATAACGTAAGAAGTGTCGTGCAGTAAAATGGAAATGAAAAGTTAATCAAGTTTTTGGGTCCTCCTTATTTGTAACATTATAATTGGAACGTTTTTATTTGCCTAAAATGCGCAAACGTTCGCATCTCGTGTTCATGTATCTAAGTGTTAGGAATTAGATGATAACAATAAATTCTGCATTTGAAAAAGAAATTGGACTGCTTGGGAATAGAGTTGAGAAAGCCATATAATTTTTTTATTTATTTATCTGCCACAAAAATACAATTTAATGATTAACTATCTTTTATTTAACAAGGTTCAACAGAGTTTATATATTTATTTATTTTTTGCATTTCAACCGTTGCAAATAATTTTCGAAACATAGGGTATATGACCCTATTTTGGACCTAGTACCTATTTTGGACCTATTTTTATTAATCGAGGTAGTTCAGGCTTTTAAAGTACGAATTTTCTGATTCCATCCAACAGAAAGTGTAAGCAGGATCGTTTTGTAGCTTACCTCTTCCAAAAATGTTAACATTTTTGATTATTTCCGCTTTTTCAGCCACTTTTTCCAATGCCATTTGTATTTCCTACCATTTTCCTAGCACATCGATTAGGTCCAAATATTCCGGCCTCGTTGCTTATCGGATTTGGCTCACGACACCTTGATGATTTTTTCTGTTTTGCACTGACACCAAGCAATTTCGTCCGGTTTCCGAGCAATTTAACTGTTGTCTATTTAATGCTATTATGTTTTTCGTCACTAAACCATTAAAATAACTATTCTATTATCGAAAAAAACTCAATTCAAAATATTTTTTTCAAATCACCCGCGTTGGATCAGTTTTTGGAGCTACTTTGCCGTCGGTTCAAGGCTATCACCAACACATGTATAAAGAGGTGTTGCCAGTTTTATTTATCAATTTATTTCGATATTTCATTGACATTAATTGATTTTTTTTTAATTTAATATTTTAAATTGCATTCCTTTACTGTAATTATTTGAAAGAAATCTAAGCTTTAAAAAGCAAATGATTAACAGAAACAATGAAAATATGTTTTTTAAACGATAAAAATGCAAATTGATGATAGAGATTTAGATGCTTTATAAGACCGATTGCAAAGTATCCCAAAATTTAAACTGATGTTGATTTATTTTTGTCTTAACATCATTATCACCAATTTAGCTGCACATATTTTTAAATTTTGCTTCAAAAAATGCAAACTGGCTACCCTGTTGGATTTGAAGGGGAAACGATTGAAAAACCTAAAGGGTCTACACTCAAAAAAATATCCACGTTGAAGTTACGTGAAAAGCTATGTGATATTTTTCCACTAGAGTTTTCACGTAACTTCTATGAGGTGACGCTAGTAGAAATGAAATTTGCTTGGCCAGATCATTTCACGTTGATTCTACGTGTTTCACACGTAAAAGCTAAATGAATCAATCGATGATTTCTATATGTTTGTTGTAGTAAAAGTTATGTTTTTTTTTTAGTTTTAGGAGATTATTTCATTCTTTTTTTTTAAATATTAATAAGAAGAAATTGAGTTCAGTTTTTAATTCTGTAATTCTGTAATTCTGTAATTTCGGAATACATTCGTCCGGCTTCAGCTGAAGATTCATGCTGTCCCATGCAGAGACGCATCGAGCTCTACAGGCTCAATAAAAACTCACAGAGCTAAGCTCTGTATGCAGCGAACAGAGCCAGCTCTGTATGGGGAAAAATAATATTAATTTGCATATATCTCAAAAACGATAAGTTTTAGAAAGTTGACATGTTCTAGAAAGTTGCTGGTACCAAAAGGTTCTATATTATTGTCTCAGACGTCATTACAATTTGGTTGATTTTAGTTGTGCAAAACAAGAAAAAAATATTTATTTTCTAAGATACAAGGTATAGAATATTTTTGTTTTCGACAAAGTTGCTCAACTACCAAAAATGAACAACTCTCTCGAAGACGCCAAAGCTCTATCTTCAATAGATACCGAAATAAAAAATAAAAACTATTTTTATAATAAATACTGCTTGCGACAAACACAAAGCGACCGCGTCGTAGGCACAGGTAATATGAGGCATGTTTGGTAGAGATCGTCTGAAGTGAAAACTAGTATAGCAGAGTGTTCATAGAGAGTTTTTATGTTAAATGCTCTCGTCTGGATGGTTGAAAGAAATTTCAGATATAATTATACAAATTTATAAAATTATATTCTTTTTATTGTACTGGTAAGTAATTAAGATTAGAAACAACAAAATTATTGCACAGCTGTTTTTATGTTTGTCTTGACAAAACAAATGTTTAACAAAATTACAAGTTTTGTACAACAAATTAAGATAAAAAACAATTTCAAATACGCAAGTTAAAAAAATAAAAACTAAATCTTCTAACAATTATTTTAATTTTATAAAAAGAAAATCAGTTAACATAAGTTTAACCTTATAAAGATTTCAGGAAACTTTTCTATTTTATTTAATTCAACAGAAAAAACTATATTTTTCAAGCAAGATAACCATAAGAAAGTTTTAAGCTCTAAATAATCTCTATGATATTTTTTTACATTTTGTCACCTTTTTTAAATAAAATAAGAAAATGAAATTAAATAGCAAAAACCATTTTTTCTTTATTTCTCAAGCCAGGAAATCAGTGAAGAGTTTCAAGCTCTAAATGCTCTCTATGGAAATTTGCCATTTTATTACCTGTATTCTAAATATTTTTTATTTTTCAAACAAAGGAAAGCAGTGAAGAGTTTTTAGCTCTAAATGCTCTCTATGGAAATTTGCCATAAAGAGCATTTAGAACAAAAAACTCTTCACTGATTTCCTGAAAAAAATAGAATACAGGTAATAAAATGGCAAATTTCCATAGAGAGAGCATTTAGAGCTAAAAACTCTTCACTGCTTTCCTTTGTTTGAAAAATAAAAAATATTTAGAATACAGGTAATAAAATGGCAAATTTCCATAGAGAGCATTTAGAGCTTGAAACTCTTCACTGATTTCCTATGTTTGAAAAATAAAAATAATATTTAGAATACAGGTAATAAAATGGCAAATTTCCATAGAGAGCATTCAGAGCTAGAAACTCTTCACTGCTTTCCTTTGTTTGAAAAATAAAAAATATTTAGAATACAGGTAATAAAATGGCAAATTTCCATAGAGAGCACTTAGAGCTAAAAACTCTTCACTGCTTTCCTTTGTTTGAAAAATAAAAAAATATTTAGAATACAGGTAATAAAATGGCAAATTTCCATAGAGAGCATTTAGAGCTAAAAACTCTTCACTGCTTTCCTTTGTTTGAAAAATAAAAAAATATTTAGAATACAGGTAATAAAATGGCAAATTTCCATAGAGAGCATTCAGAGCTAGAAACTCTTCACTGCTTTCCTTTGTTTGAAAAATAAAAAATATTTAGAATACAGGTAATAAAATGGCAAATTTCCATAGAGAGCATTTAGAGCTAAAAACTCTTCACTGCTTTTCTTTATTTGAAAAATAAAAAATATTTAGAATACAGGTAATAAAATGGCAAATTTCCATAGAGAGCATTTAGAGCTAGAAACTCTTCACTGCTTTCCTTTGTTTGAAAAATAAAAAATATTTAGAATACAGGTAATAAAATGGCAAATTTCCATAGAGAGCATTTAGAGCTAAAAACTCTTCACTGCTTTCCTTTATTTGAAAAATAAAAAAATATTTAGAATACAGGTAATAAAATGGCAAATTTCCAT
Organism: Culex pipiens pallens; assembly: GCF_016801865.2. Classification (NCBI taxonomy): domain Eukaryota; kingdom Metazoa; phylum Arthropoda; class Insecta; order Diptera; family Culicidae; genus Culex; species Culex pipiens. Next base: position 93,250,696 of record NC_068938.1, on the reverse strand, counting down.
AGAGAGAGCATTTAGAGCTAAAAACTCTTCACTGCTTTCCTTTGTTTGAAAAATAAAAAAATATTTAGAATACAGATAATAAAATGGCAAATTTCCATAGAGAGCACTTAGAGCTAAAAACTCTTCACTGCTTTCCTTTGTTTGAAAAATAAAAAAATATTTAGAATACAGGTAATACAATGGCAAATTTCCATAGAGAGCATTTAGAGCTAAAAACTCTTCACTGCTTTCCTTTGTTTGAAAAATAAAAAAATATTTAGAATACAGGTAATAAAATGGCAAATTTCTATAGAGAGCATTTAGAGCTTGAAACTCTTCACTGATTTCCTGGCTTGAGAAATAAAGAAAAAATGGTTTTGCTATTTAATTTCATTTTCTTATTTTATTTAAAAAAGGTGACAAAATGTAAAAAAATATCATAGAGATTATTTAGAGCTTAAAACTTTCTTATGGTTATCTTGCTTGAAAAATATAGTTTTTTCTGTTGAATTAAATAAAATAGAAAAGTTTCCTGAAATCTTTATAAGGTTAAACTTATGTTAACTGATTTTCTTTTTATAAAATTAAAATAATTGTTAGAAGATTTTGTTTTTATTTTTTTAACTTGCGTATTTGAAATTGTTTTTTATCTTAATTTGTTGTACAAAACTTGTAATTTTGTTAAACATTTGTTTTGTCAAGACAAACATAAAAACAGCTGTGCAATAATTTTGTTGTTTCTAATCTTAATTACTTACCAGTACAATAAAAAGAATATAATTTTATAAATTTGTATAATTATATCTGAAATTTCTTTCAACCATCCAGACGAGAGCATTTAACATAAAAACTCTCTATGAACACTCTGCTATACTAGTTTTCACTTCAGACGATCTCTACCAAACATGCCTCATATTACCTGTGCCTACGACGCGGTCGTTTTGTGTTTGTCGCAAGCAGTATTTATTATAAAAATAGTTTTTATTTTTTATTTCGGTATCTATTGAAGATAGAGCTTTGGCGTCTTCGAGAGAGTTGTTCATTTTTGGTAGTTGAGCAACTTTGTCGAAAACAAAAATATTCTATACCTTGTATCTTAGAAAATAAATAGTTTTTTCTTGTTTTGCACAACTAAAATCAACCAAATTGTAATGACGTCTGAGACAATAATATAGAACCTTTTGGTACCAGCAACTTTCTAGAACATGTCAACTTTCTAAAACTTATCGTTTTTGAGATATATGCAAATTAATATTATTTTTCCCCATACAGAGCTGGCTCTGTTCGCTGCATACAGAGCTTAGCTCTGTTCTACCATACAGAGCAGGTAAGGAGTTTTTATTGAGCCTGTAGAGCTCGATGCGTCTCTGGTCCCATGTTGCATGTTCGAGTGTAGACCTACGGAAAACCTTGCCGCGAGGAGAGGTGAGTGAGACGTACACGAACCACCTACGACATAATTCCTCGGGCGGCCCAGGTCAACTCGAAGTTACCCCAGGCACCCCCAGTGCAGGACACATTGGGGGTAGAAAGTGGATAGAATTTTCAGTGAATACAATAATTATGACAATATAGGTTCATATAATCCTTGTTCCTTAATCTTACCTTTTGACACTATCAAACCTAGCAATATTACTATTGCATCTTACCATTCCCTTTTGACAGTGTCAACTTCAAACCTTCATCCATTGTGCAATTAACACCTAATTTCCGCTATATTCTTCATGCGGAATCGTCGTCTACTTTCTTCGCCTTATTATCACTTAACCACGACGCGATATTGTTCTCACATTTTCAACGACGCTTCAACGACCGATTGTTATTCACGCACTTATAAAAATACTTGTTCTGTTTCGCGGCTTTGTCTACTTTAATTTTGGACATGATTATCTTTTCACTGTGAAATACACACTGTTGGTTGATACAATGACTTTTTCGGTCATCGTATGCTCGCAAGTACATGAAAAAGACAAAGAGAAAAAATGGGATTAGTACAATGTAAAATAAAATCGAACATTGAATAACAGACTAACACAGAAAGAAAGAATAAAGAAACCTTCAGAACTACCAACTTGTAACGAGAAGCTTACTAGAAAACAACTGAAGTTGTGAAATATGGGACAAGACAAACAAACTTTAATAGCTAACATATATAATAAAACAGTTTGAACGTACTTTTAATCATATTAACAGTTATGCCCAAATTTCTTACCAAATTATTTTCAGCAGTTACATTTCTACAATAATGTATTGCGATTCCAAGTTAGAATAATTGAGTAGTTAAAGTTTATGGGGTTAGAGACAAGTTATAGCAATAGAAAAATAAATAGATGGATAGATTTTACTAAATTTTGTCTTAAAAGAATAGGAAAAATCTAGCTTGTTTTTTGAAAATAGCCAATGCACCAAGAGCAAACATACAGCATGTCACGTTCACACCGTATGGAGTAAATGTGATAAACTATATGTCCACATTCGGGGCACCACCTTTTTCAGAATATAGGAAATGATAGAAGGAAGACCCCATTCTGTATAGTGGAAGATTTCTGCAACACCTTGGACTCGGACCAGACATTTTGTCTGAAATAAGAGAGAAAGACAAATATTAAATTGTGGTATTATCACTAAATCCTATCATCCTTTCACCCTCCAAGACATGGTCTATCCATCGTGCCTTCGTGTCTTGGGTGATGGCGAATTCTACCTTCTTCAATGATCTTCGGACCACCTCCAACTAGAATTCACAACAGGACCTCCCTCGGCTCCAGTTTACAACATGACAGCGACGAGAACACAGCCGAATGGGAGTTGACAGTATCAAATACATGCTATACCCTTTGCTTTGCTGGATACTTACTAATAGCAAAGGGCGAGAATCCTGCGATTCTCAGCAATCATGAATACTGCCCATTTGCCACAAGAAGAAATTGAGTTCAGTTTTTATAACCTATTTTATTTATCAATCAATAATTTTCTTCTGAGCGGTCTAATCCGTTGCAACGCACAATACTTCTTGTTCTTCCCAACAATTGTTAATAATTGCCCCGATGATGAGCTTGACTGAGGATCAACGATTAGTCGAATCCTTTGCCTTGTCCACCGACCACGATTAGCTGCTGCTCCTGTCATGGCCGGCATGAGGGTGACCGCAGAGCACCCGGTGTAGACGATTGGATCAAAGTTGGACACCAGCCCCATGATCTGGAACGGGTACTAGCACTTCTCCAAAACACACTCGGCGATGACCACGTCCGTGACATTTCTGGTGGCGTCACCACAGTTGCACCGGTCTTGATAACCATTCCGACCGAAGAAACCGGGATCGCCTTCTAGCGGTCCTTCGGGATACAGCCAATGTTGGCAGCGGCTTGGCAGCGGCCACCATTCCAGAGGCCACAGGGAAAAGAAATGCGTCTGCCAGAGACCGGTCTCTGAAATAAAAAAAAAGTCAAATAAGCAGGAAGAAACCATTAAAACTTAATATTACTTACCAACTTTTACATTTTTAAAGAAATTTTTTGAGCACAGTTCGGCAGCAGGTCTTCACTGTGCGCCGTAAATTTTCATACTAAAATAGTCACGTAGAAATTTGGCGAACTCGATCTATCGAGAAAAAAAGGTGCGTTGAAGTTACATTTCAAAACACATGAAAGCTACATGAAAAAACCTAGTGGAAAAATACTATAAGATTTTTCACGTAACTTCAACGTGAAAACCTTTTTTTTCAGAACACTTTCACATTATTTTTACGTGTGTCACGTAAAACGAGCCTAGCGAGGGGAAAATCGGGGTTACGTGATTTTTCTGGTAGCATCAACGTGTGGATTATTTTGAGTGTAGTTCATTAAATCGTCAGCTGTCACCGTGACAGGAGCTGTCAACATTGCTTAAGAGTGGTTTTTGAAAAAGTCGTATGAATTAAATTTAAAAAATCTTGAGTTCGTTTTAAAAAGGTCCTAAGCGCTAGTTGTAAACAAATCAATTTTTTCGATCAGTTCTCGATCAATTTGCGAATTATAAATAAAAAATGCTTTGAATTGTCATCTGCGCGTCTTTTAAATCTTTTATAAAATCAAATAAGTGTCGGAGATCGTAATGGCTGTTACGACGTATTGAAAACTAATCAGAGAAATATACATATCTCGGGTGAGTTTTCAAAAAGCCGTAAGAGCCACCGTGACCTCTTACACTAATTTTCGTTTTTCTTGAGACAATATTTTAATTTATTTTTAGTTTGGTTCACGTGTAGATGAACAATCTCGAGCAATTTTGATATTAATTTTTCATAAGTAGGTCGAATACCAATGTAAAAAGGACTTTGTTTACCAATGGCTCTTACGGCTTTTTGAAAACTAATCCGAGATATGGAAAATATATTTTCTGTAAGTTTTGACTGATTTTTGCATATCTATCAATATATTTTTTATAAATACAGGTATAACGTTTTTTTCACAATTGGCAGCGTTGGCTTATAATAAATTACACTTTTAGATTTTACCGTTTCAAACATGTTAGAAACACAATTGAACCAGCTAGAAAAATAAAAATCTTCGAAAACAAATTAGCATAAGAGGTTAATACGATGTTAACTTTATGATTTTTTATTTGAGACATATCTGATTACCGTAAATCTGGGTGACTTTGATAGCCGGGGTGACTTTGATAGGTTTGAGATTTTTCCGCAAAATGAAGAGTACAAATTAAATACGTACGGAATGGTATGGAATCATACTGACCTTGGTAGAGAAGTGCTCATGAAGAACTTTTCAAGAATTTTTTTGAAAAGTTAGTTAATTATAATTAAGAAAATGTTGATAAATAGCATTATTTTAATCGTCTCAAAGTGTCATGATTTTCTCAATGAACATGATTTTGAATCGTAAAACGGAATGCATTTTCGGAATCTTCGGACAATCTTCTACTAGGAAAAGGTAGAATAAGTTTGTAAATAATAAATATCATTAAATATTATTTGTTTCTGAAACATAATTCAAAATAATCTCCTAATTTAAAAGCATTTTCATTAAAACAAAAATAATATAAAATGTAAAAACTTTTGATTCGTTCTTTGAATTCAGTTAAACATGTAATATGAATCTATAATTTAATAAACAAAACTAGTTTCAACAAATTTCAGGCAAAGTTCTGAATTTTTAACAATTTTACCTAAAATTTATATGTATTACAAGCCTTACCCAGCAAACTTCGTCCTGCCCTTTTTTGGTTTCCTGACGTTTCTTTTTTTTTCTAATTCAGCCTCCTGTGATCAAAATTTGATTCTACGCAACTTTTCCCATACAATCTGCGGATTCTCCGGAATCGGCTCCAGAGTGGCCAAAGTTGTCACTTTTTGGCGTAAGAACCTTCCCTGGACTTATACGAACCCAACGCAAAAAAGAGCACCTCGATCCGACGCTCCGTAGTGAAATGATTCGCGTTCGAACAAAACCGTCGAAATTTTTTATATATAGAAGATGTTAAAAAGCTTTTAAACATAGTTAACTAAATATTGACATAAATGATTTTCTTAAAAATTATATCAGCATCCTAAGTGATGGTAAGATCGAAGTAAAACTAATGTTTGAACACCTCAAATCTGCTTTTAACAAGACAAACTATGACTATCAAAGGCTCCCTGGTATTCAAACAATGATTTTTTTCAAATATTACATTGTTTTTAAAAGTGCAACATATAGTTAAACTTTTTGTCAAGCAACTGTAAAGTTTAACATGACAGATGAGAATGTTTCACACCAAGTTACAAGCTATAATCTCCCTCTAAAATTTCTTCATTGTTTAATCATATTCGAACTTAAGCTCTGCGTAAAATTTAGAACCATTTTTCATTGTAACTTGTTATGTATCTCTGTCATTCATTTAATTTTAAGTTAAGGTGTTTTTATTGCGACTAATAACGGGTTGTCTTTTATGTTCTAATGCTTGAACAACTAGGTCGTAAGAATACACAAATTGTAAATAGGACAGAGACCTGCTAAAGATGCGTGAGTTTCCATTCAATATAATTAAAACACGTTTTCAAATTCAAATCCATTGTTTTATCATAATTATTTAATTTCTGAAATAAATATTTTCCAAATTATAATCGTGGATAGACCCTTTGGTTTATCAAACCGAGTTTTTTGTAAGTGTGCGTGTTGCCGCCGCACGCCGCAATTCTAGTTGTCCAAATTTCAACCAATCAGAGTGTGGGTCCAAAATAGGTTCAGCGATGTCTCCAAAATACATTCAATAAGTCCAAAAAGCATCCAAAAAATGTTTTACTTGAAATGCTTATTATAATGAAATGGTTAAATTATTTTCAATTTTCAATAGTACACTTTGTTAAGCATAAATTAAGGCACAAAATAATCCTGAAACGAGCCAAATTAGTTAAACCGTTCCTGAAAACCATGCGAAATGTGTTGACGCTTTGCATAGTAGGTCCAAAATAGGGCCATATACCCTATGTCGTCTTTCAAAATCGACACGACAAATCAGAGAATTTTCAAATTTTAGTGGAAATAGAAGTCTAATCAACTAAAAACAATCAAATGTACATTTTTTCTGCGTTGATAATCATATTTAGCATCGATTATCCGAAGTTCTATTATCTGAAGGTTTGTATGGGACTTCGAATAATCGAATCATGAACAAAAAAAACCTATTTTTTTTATTTTCTTACTTTAACATCAAATTCGAATTCCGCGACCCCATTTTAGCCAAATTTGACAGGTTGACTGCCTATTAAATTGAAAAAAGCATTTTTTTTCCAAATTTCATAGCCGCCATTTTGGACGCCATCTTGGATTTAAAATTTTAAATCATTTCAAAGTAGTTTATGGGCCAATCAAAAATAAGACAACGGATTTTTTTTTGTGATTCGATTATCCGAAGTGAATTTTTTTCCGAGGCCTTCACATAATCGAGTCTGGACTGGACAAAGTCAAGGAACATAAACTTCATAACATATTTGCAAAGGTCGAATTCAATCAGTAACATCAACGGACTAATTATAATTATTATTGTTCGTTTGATTATCTGAATGATTCATGTATTATTGTACTTTTTAAAGTATTTTTTTTAATTTATTGCTTTTTGACATAGGACTATGTCTCTACTTACTATATTGGGGGGCCAGTTCAGAAATTCGATCCAAAGCGTCACTTTTAAGCGTTAAAAAAGGGGACATTTTGAACGCTTATATCTTTTTTCCCTGTGAATCAATCCAGACGGTTGGACCACCAATCGAAAGAGGAAGACTTCAGCTATTGTTTAACTACATAGATAGTCTGACTAAACATAGTTAAAGCACTTAAAACATGCAATCAAAATGAGTAATTTTTCAGTACAAATCGGACAGATGACCAATCAGAGCGAGCGTATGCATTCGAGGCCGCGCCCCTTTTGTGCCGTTCTCCGGCTGTGCCGCTATATAAGCAGAAAATTTCGCCAAAGCAAGTCACATTGGAACGAGCACTCGAACTGAGCACGGCGCGGAGCAGCAGCAGCAGCAGCACAGCAGCCGGAAAAAATGAGGAAGCAGCAGTCAACATGAGGCTAAAGAAGCTGTGGACGTTCGTACAGGCCTAATCGGGCTCGCGTGGGAGCAACAATCGAGCAGCAGCAAAAGGTGGAAGAGCGTCGTGGAGGAGAACGGGGATGGCCCCGCGAACCAGGTTCAGTCGTAATTAAACGGCCCTTTTCAGGGCCAATAAATCAATCACGAAAGAGACTCTTTAAGTTCATGCACGCTCATTTCTGAATTATTAATTTTCCTGAAACTAACATTTTGAACATTTTGAAGGTACCGTCATTGGGGGTGACATTGGGTCTGGGGGTGAGATTGGGTCATACAAATTACTGCATTTTTGTATGACACAATCTCACCCCCGATGATGGTACGTGTAAATCACTTCAAAGCTCGGGAGGACTATGTCTCTACTTACTATATTGGGGGGCCAGTTCAGAAATTCGATCCAAAGCGTCACTTTTAAGCGTTAAAAAAGGGGACATTTTGAACGCTTATATCTTTTTTCCCTGTGAATCAATCCAGACGGTTGGACCACCAATCGAAAGAGGAAGACTTCAGCTATTGTTTAACTACATAGATAGTCTGACTAAACATAGTTAAAGCACTTAAAACATGCAATCAAAATGAGTAATTTTTCAGTACAAATCGGACAGATGACCAATCAGAGCGAGCGTATGCATTCGAGGCCGCGCCCCTTTTGTGCCGTTCTCCGGCTGTGCCGCTATATAAGCAGAAAATTTCGCCAAAGCAAGTCACATTGGAACGAGCACTCGAACTGAGCACGTCGGGCCGGCGCGGAGCAGCAGCAGCAGCAGCACAGCAGCCGGAAAAAAGGAGGAAGCAGCAGTCAACATGAGGCTAAAGAAGCTGTGGACGTTCGTACAGGCCTAATCGGGCTCGCGTGGGAGCAACAATCGAGCAGCAGCAAAAGGTGGAAGAGCGTCGTGGAGGAGAACGGGGATGGCCCCGCGAACCAGGTTCAGTCGTAATTAAACGGCCCTTTTCAGGGCCAATAAATCAATCACGAAAGAGACTCTTTAAGTTCATGCACGCTCATTTCTGAATTATTAATTTTCCTGAAACTAACATTTTGAACATTTTGAAGGTACCGTCATTGGGGGTGACATTGGGTCTGGGGGTGAGATTGGGTCATACAAATTACTGCATTTTTGTATGACACAATCTCACCCCCGATGATGGTACGTGTAAATCACTTCAAAGCGGTTTACCGAAATATTACTGAAAATGACAGCCGAGTTTCCAAACTATCTGCGCCGAAAAAATGAGATTGAGTTGCTATCGATTAATTTAAAATGTGAGAAAAGGATAGATTATTGACGTAGACTTACGTCTTTGTCGAAGGTACTGGGGTGCCATTCCAGAAAACCCGGGCCGAAGGCCCTGGAATATTGCGTCATCCGTCAATCTCTTAAATCTTCCTTCCCTCAAATCGAATCGGCATGATTTTGATTCCATTCGATTCGAAATTTTTTTGCTTGGAACTGAAGGACAACTCTTTCGTGATAAATTAGTGGCCCTTAAAAGGGCCGTTTGTGTTTGGATGATGCATCACACTGTGGCGATAATCGCCGTTTTGTCGGCCATTTTACTCGTTCCTATCCGCAACTGAAGCGGCCTTGGTTGCTTCTGCGACTGCTAATGGCCCTCCACCAACCCGAGAAAAGATTCTGGTTGGATGGTTCTAGATGGCTGGATGGTTCTAGATGGCTGGATGGTTCTGCTGCTTCTGCTGCTGGTCCTCTTCTTCTCCTTCTGCTGCTTCCTCCGCGATGGAATGATGTGGCCTTCTCGAGTGCTCGATCCAAAATGACTCGCGAGTGCGAGGTTTGGCTGCTTATGTGTCGGCAGAATAGGAGAACGAGACAAAAGGGGCGCGGTCTCAAATGCATACGCGCAAAAAAAGTTTATGCGTTGGAGACCGCGCCCCTTTTGAGCCGCTTGCCATATCCAAATCGATTTAAGCAACCAAACATCGCCCGCGCGTGTCATTTTGGAACGAGCACTCGAGAAGCCAACATCGGACCGGCGTGGAAGGAGCAGCAGCAGCAGCAGCAAAAGGAGAAGGAAGCAGACCATCCGCCGGCCACCGAAAAACGGATCGTCGCGGGTTATCAAGAAGAACATCGCGATCAACTACAAGTGCGGCCTGGCCAAGCAGTTTAATTTCATCCGGAAGGCGTTCACCCGACGCAAAGGAACTGGTGCAACGAGTTTGCTGAAGCTGGCCAAAAACCGGAAGGCCGCTGGTACCGTGTAGGCCACTGCCGCTGCCGCCAAGAAAAGTCAAACTTAACAGTCCTTTTCAGGACTACCAAATCATTCACGAAAGAGTTGCATCTTCAATCATGAAAGAGTTACTTATTAAACATTGGCTTAATAGTTTTACGATAGAAACAATTGAATCTTTTAAAACGTTTTCAAAATGTAGTGATTTTGATTGCAGAATGAGTCAAGTACCTAATTTGAGGGGAAAATCATCCAAACAACGCGACTGGTGTCGGTCGCGAAAAGGAGGGGAAGTAGAGGGCCAAAATCATATATAACAACGCGCGCCAGAGCTCAGAACATCATTCTGACTATAACATTCGACGGAGTAACATCGCATCGGAGGCTAATTAAGGACCATGGCTTGCACGAAGCAAATAGCTCGCAAGTTCACCGGGGGAAAAGCACCGCGGAAGTAGTTGGCCATGAAGGCGCCGGCCACCGGAGGAGACGGATCTGCGGTTCCAGAGTTCGGCCGTGATGGCGCTGCAGGAGACCTGCGAGGTGTATCTGGTGGGCTGTTCGAGGACACGAATTTGTGCGCGATCATGCCCAAGGACATCCAACTAGCTCGTCGCATTCGTGGCGAGCGCTTCTGAAAGAGTTGCTTCTTGTCCAATTCCAAACTGTTGCCCTCTTCTCCCGTCCCTCGGGACGAGGCAGCGAACTGCAATAATTTGAATTTAAATTTCAGGAACAAATTTTGGTCTTCGGGGGCGACGGAATACACAGCTTTCTGAGGCTGCTCTCGCCCCCAACCCCTCGGCCCCCCCCCCCCCCCCCTCACCCCTCCATTTTGCTCTTAACATTCTTGCTAAAAATTGTTCTACTCTTTCGTTCCTCTCCTCTTTTGAATGGGTGTTCTGTCCAAATAGGGTTCGGCACGGGTCTTGGTCCTAAGGGTGTGCCAGTTCTGTTGGGTCGGGGAGTTAGGCTCAAAGAGCAAGAGTTCAACCCAGATTTAAAACCAGCAAGTTTGCAAGAGTAACAAATCTGGGAAGATCTCTTGCTCTTAGGCTTAACTCCCTCAGCGTTCGCCAGTCTGTCGTGTACGGGGGTTCAGCTCCCTCAGCGTTTGAAATTCGGTTGTGCGTCTTGAAGGGTCGTCCAAAAGCGCAAATTCAAAAGTAAGTTGGTAGAGTAGTCGTCCATAAACGTTTGGGTGGGTTGAAAGTGGTCTAAGGATGTTGTCAACTTGGGATTGCAAGTTGTCTATAAATGGTTTCCTCCCGGGTTGCAAGTTGTCTAAGGATTTTGACGTAGACTTACGTCTTTGTCGAAGGTACTGGGGTGCCATTTCAAAAAACCCGGGCCGAAGGCCCTGGATTACTGCGTCATCCGTCAAACGCTTATATCTTCCTTCCCTCTAATCGAATCGACACGATTTATGTTCCATTCGATTCGAAAATTATTCAGCAATTTGCTATAAAACTTTCATTGTTGGCAAAATAGTTTAACTATTGAAACAATTGAATGTTTTAAAATGTTTTCAAAATGCAGAGATTTTGCAAGCAAAATGAGCGCTTCCCACTCACGGACGGGAATGTCAAGTACCTATTTTGAGGGGAAAATCATCCGAGCAACGCGACCGAGTGTCGGTCGCGAAAAAGGAGGGGAAGTAGCCGGCCGAAAGGCTATATAAGAACGCGCGCCAGAGCCCATTCTATCATTCACGTCTCAGACGTCGGACCGACAGCAACAGCAGCAGCAGCAGCAGGAAAGCTCTGCCCAGAGCAGCAGCAGCAGGAGAGAGGGACCAGAACTGGAAAAGAAGCGCGCATCGCCTTCTCGTCGTCACCGTCAGCCAGTTGCCTCTCGATGGCCGGACCGTTTGGATCTTTCGTGGTTGCCGTGGTTCGGAGTTGCCTCACTCCCCGTCCCTCGTCCCACCCGGGACGAGGCATCAATGAGATGAGGCGCGCGCCTGCTGCCTTCCTCTGAAGAGCCTCTCGTGGGTCAAGCCGTGGTTGTGAAACAATCAAGACATCCAACTAGCTCGTCGCAGTCGCGGCGAGCGCTTCTGAAATTACGTCGTGTCCAATTCCAAACTGTTGAAAGAGTTGCCCTCATCCCTCGTTCCACCCGGGACGAGGCAGCGAGCTAATTTCAATTTAAATTTCAGGAACAAATTTTGGTCTTCGGGGGCGACGGAATGCACAGCTTTCTTAGGCTGCTCTCGCAGCAAGCCGTGGTTGTGAAACAATCAGGTAGGGGATGAAGACTTGCCAACTCTTCGGAGTTGCCTCACTCCCCGTCTCTCGTCCCACCCGTGATGAGTCGGTGAAATGCCTTTCAGTAACTAGTGTTGGTCTTCGGGGGTGACGGATTGCACAGCTTTCTGAACCCCTCTCTCCCCCACATTATGGTACCAAACTTTCATTCGGTTCGCGAAAAAATCGTTTTTCGTTTTTCTCTCCATTCGATGTTTCCATTGTTTAAATAAGGCTTTCTAGTCAAAGATTTACCAACACATTCAAAGTATGGTTACATGACAGTTGAGTTGACTGGAGTGTTTAAGTTCTGTTTTGTCGGGGGGTCCATCTCCCATTTACGATCTTATTCCGTTAATGTATTTCAAGTATCTAGCTAATTCTTCAAATTAATATATGGAAAACCCTATGTCCACATATCTAAATTTTACGTAAGTCTACGCCATTCCGGTTATGTCTGTGACATAACTACTTTGACTTTTGTCGCCTTGGGTTTAAAAGTTGTCTATAAATGGTTTCCTCCAGTGTTGTAAGTCGTCCAAGGAGTTTGTTTTCTTGGGATGCCAGGGCGTAGAACATTATAACCATTCATAACTTAATTTTCTTTTCAGAAATTCAATAATCTTCAACTTTTCTTTCAGAAATTTGGTCCTTTTTAGGACCACCCAAAACAATTACGAAAGAGTTACTCTTGCCATTCCATGCAAAGCCATAATCCTAAAACCATTCTTTTCAGATAACCAAACAATATGGTCCTTTTCAGGACCACCAAAATCAATCACGAAAGAGTTAGTCTTCTTCAATCTAAACCTAATCGCTTCTTTTGACGAAGAACATCTTCATGGGGCTCTCTATACAGGGTAACAACCCAAAATTTCGCGAAGCGAAATGATACGCCGTGATTCACCTTCCCCTCTCGGCAAATTTCTCCTCTTTTTGGGGCACGCTGGTTGGTTGAACAAACGTTTCCCAATCAGTCAATCGAGAGACGTGAGATTGATGTATCTAAAATCACCCCTACTCCACCGCATAATTTTCGGATCGTCGACGGGGCAAAAAGCGAATAAGGAGGTATAGGAGAATGGGTGCAAAAAGGCGGGGCATACGTCCCCGACTTAAATCAACTAAAAGCGGCTCGGTCAGTCAACATCGTACCGACGGAGCAACTTCTTCACTGGACTGGACGCAGCAAAGGAAGCGCCAAGCAGAAGGGAGAAAAGAAGCGACAATGGAAGCCGGGCCAGTCGAAGCAAATCAGATGGAAATTCAACACAGCTCTGTGCGCTGTTTAGAGGAAGCCTTTTTGAGGTCAATTCCGTCGGTTACCGTTTGGTGGTTCTTGAGACGTTATCGATACTGGCCGTTTCTGACCCGCAGACGGCAAATTAAGCGCAGTTGTGGTTGCAAGTAGAAGAAAGGCAGCAAATTGAAATAAACGGCCCTTTTCAGGGCCACCAAATTCATCACGAAAGAGTTATCTTATTCATTTCATAAAATGCAAACGACAATTGCACGCATGTTTAAGTGATTTACTATTTTCTATATTTATTTATGGTACAGTGTGAGAGTTTTCTCACAATTTATGATTCTTAGAAAAAACTGACCTTTCAAGGCCTACCTGAGACGCTCATCAATCAGATCGAAATTTGTTGTGAAGCAAAGAAAATCTTTACAGAAAGTTTAGAATGAATGATGACCAATTTATCAGAAATACATTGGCCGTAGGAACGGCAAATCAAGAAAAGAGTCTTGCGCGCTTTTGATTGATTACCGCGATGCAAATTTTTTGTTGTGCCGCAAAGAAAATTCATCACAGAAAATTGAGAAAAACTTCTTCGTAATCAATTCGAGCTTTTTCAGCAAATAAAAATCTTTAAACCTCACTGCCTTCTCGCCAGCCAATTTGGATTTGGAAACATGCAGTCTGGGTTAAAATTCGTGATTTGATATAACAATCCACTTTACGCCAATGATCAAAATTGTATAGAATACTGTGTGTACGCAAGCAAAGTAGATTGAGGTTAAAATTTGTAATTCGAGTGCGTGAAATAGTTTAAGTAAGTTTTTCGCAAAATATCACTTGTAAAATAGCTTGCTAGTTCCTTGAAAAGGGTCGTCAATTTTGTAGACTCGGTTCAAATTCAGGCCAACTCACTTCTGAGTTGGTTGGTTTGGTTGAGACTGAGACAAACTCTTTCGTGATTGATATATTGGCCCTGAAAAGGGCCGTTTAATTTGGTCTGATCTGGGCACCCTCTTCCGCCAAGGGTTTCAATCCACTTATGACGTCATCCCGTCTTCCTGCGACTGTCCGGACCGAGAGCGGAATTTGAATTTCCTCCTGCTGCTAGCCTTCCACCAACCAAAGAACAGATTTCCTAGGCTACTAGTTCTTTCCGCTGGTTGTCCTCTTCTTCTCCTTCTGCTGTGGCTTTTGCTGCTTCCTCCGCGATGGCTGCTTCCTCCTCCGATGTGGCCTTCTCGAGTGCTCGATCCAAAATGACTCGCGAGTGCGAGGTTTGGCTGCTTATATGTCGGCAGAATAGGAGAACGGAACAAAAGGGGCGCGGTCTCAAACGCATACGCGCCAAAAACGTTTATGTGTTGGAGACCACTCCCCTTTTGCGCCGCTTGCCATACCCAAATCTATTTAAGCACCAAAACCTCGCACACGCGAATCATTACGGCACGAGCACTCGAGAAGGCCACTTCAGGACGGCACGGAGGAAACCGCAGCAGCCGCTAGAGCAGAGGGGAGCAGAGACCAGCAGAGGAACGGCCAGCAGCAGGAGAGGAATCCGTTCTCGGACCGGCAGAAAGCCAGCAACGGGAGGAATTTCGTTTTCGGCCCCGCGTAGGAAGGCCAGCAGCAATAGCCGAAAGAAGAATCATCAGCAGAAGGAGGAAATCAAAATCCGTTATCTGGCCGGGGGAAGGCATGCTGGCTGATGCTGCAGTTGAGGAGCAAGAATGATAAAGACGGTGGAAGTCGCCAGTTCCCGACTCGTCGGTTTTAACATTAAACGGCCCTTTTCAGGGCCACAAAATTATCACGAAAGAGTTATTCTTGAATCCAAATTCATTGCGTCAGCGAGAAACATACTGCTAGAAGCCTTAAAATTAAGTTTAAATCTTGTTAAACCTATTTTGCAAATCCGATCATGATTTTTGCTGCTTCACGCTGATCGATTGAAATGAGCTTCCCATCTTGGGATGTAGCATTCAAGTACCTAGCAGCACCATTTTTGGCGCTTCATAACCCTACTGAACTGCGGCTAGACAAGATGTCCCAGCATTTGCGGAAGGTGTACAAGGCGTCCTATCGGAAGCGGAAGAGAGAGGAGAGAGAGGAGGAGAGGCAGTTGGCGGATGAGCCTACCGCGGCGCCAGTGGACAACGCTGAACGCAATAGGCGGTACAGGCGACGGAAGCGAGCTGCTGAAGGAGGTGGAGAGCACGGGGATGAGTTCCCGGAAGGTTCTGGGGCTGGACCGTCGGTGTCCAATCCAGGAAAGCGGAGGCGGCAGGAGCGAGTGGGAGATGCAACGGAAGGGTCGACTGCGTCTGGCAGCACTTCTGCTGAACGTATGAGACGGTTGCGGGAGAGGAGGAGGACTGGACAGACAACGTTCGGTCGGAGCGAGCAAGGAGGTGCTACCGCGGATGTTACTTTCGTTGCTGGAGGTGTGCGACGGGGTGGTAGACGAGGAATCGCGGACATTTCGGTTCCAAATTTGGCATCGGAGAATCCCGAACAGGGTAAGTGCGATCGTAGAAAATTTATGCGTGTGTTTGTGTGTGTGTGTGTGCGCGTGCGTGCTAAATTTCTACAGCTTTTATTCACTTTCTAGTGATAAATTTAAATAAATTGAAAAGTGATAAATTGAAATAAATGTTATAATTAGATGAAAAATTAGCATTTCTGTAAAAAATCAAATTTAATTCATTAGCGTAATCGTACAAATTTGGAATAAATTTCCAACACAATACTTGTCATGCCATAGATACGATTTTAAATGAAAAATGAAATGATCATTAATTCAGGTTGAAAATATTCGGCCTTGTGTTATCACTGTATTTCCAATTACTCTTATAAACATTCTCATCTCAAAACAAAGGGAGAAATTTGATATGCTAATATATAATTTTCGTGATATTATATAATTTTCGTGATATTATTAGATCCATCTCAACGCACTTTTCAAATATTTTTCATACGCAACTTTTTAGGGATTTATCCGCCCATGGAGGCAGACACAATAAGCCTCCATGATCCGGTGGTGCAGATTGATGAAGAAGGTGAGACGTTAAACACATTGTGTTATTGTGAAAAATTTACTAAACACGCAAAATAACTTTTTAGAAATGCCATCAAATTCTGCACCAAGTCAGTCGGATAGCATTTCAGATGGGGCAAGCCAGGGTAGGTCTTTAAATTTATGCGAAGTTTTCGAGGTTTGGGTCAACTCTATCGTGTTTCACAGAGCCAGGTCCTCGCAATGCAAGCAGACCGAACTACGACAGGGCCACTCTTGAGTTCCGTAAGCTTTTCGTTGAGAACTCGTTTGGTGCTGTGTGCAGCGTTTGCGACAGACTTTGGTTCAAGAACGACCTGAAGCCCATCACTGAAGCTGGGGGAAATGTACTGGTACAAGCCGGCGACTTTGATTCAACCGAAGGTTTCATGGTGTGCCAAACCTGCAACAGCAGCTTGAATCGTGGAAAGGTCCCAACCCTGTCCAAAAGCAACGGATTTGTTTACCCGCCGATTCCACCGGGTCTTCCCAAACTGGATATGATCAGCAAGCGGCTGATTTCTCCCCGTTTCATCTTTCTGGTGATTCGTCGTCTGTGTCATGCTTTGGGCAACTATGGTATCATTGGGCAGGTGATCAACGTGCCGGTAGACGTTGAGGAGATGGTTCGGGTTCTTCCTCGCGATCTTGATAATGACTGTGCGATTAATGTGAGCTTCAAGAAGCACACTGCACACAAATCGAGCCATTACTCGGGGTGGGTTTGCAAGGGGACTGTTTATGCTTGGCTCAAGTATCTCGTAACTACTCCGTTGTATAAACGTGAGGGCATTACTTTTGACGAAGAACGATTGAATGCGTTCGGAGCAGATCCACAGGAGGGTCCCTCGCGGGCGGAAGAAGCCATGCCACTGGATATCATCGATGATGAAGCCGAGCTGTTGGCTAGCATGCAACAAACTGCGATGTGGAACGAAGACATGTACCTGGAGCTTTGTCCTACCATGAACCGAATGCCCTCGAGTATTTTGTACGATGAGAATGCTGAGGAGTTGAGCAATCCCGACATATACTTTGGGGTCCCGACAACGATCAAGCAAGGCGTACAAGCTACTGTGTTCAACAAGGCGAGCAGTGAAGCTAGGCGAGCTGACAGGCGGGGTGCTCGTCCAGATCACATTCTGGCCATGGCCATGAAGGTGTTATACTGCCGTATGATTGAAGGGCTCAAATGTCACTTCAAATCTGTGGGAACAGATAACGTCACACGTGCCCAGCTCAGCGATCCAGAGTTCCAGAGGAATATGATGGAGATTGGCTTGGCTTTCTTCAAAGGGATACCGAACTCTGTGCAGTACTGGCAAGGACGCAAACAGGACCTCTTCGCCATGATTCGACAGTTGGGTAAACCAACAATGTTTCTCACCTTGAGCGCCAGTGAAACTCAATGGGAAGAACTGTTGAAGGTGCTGCACAAATTGTCCAGTGACTACGATGACCTTGAATTGGCCGACCCGCTGTCGGAGTTAAGCGCGTTTCAAAAGGCAAAGTTGGTCGTTGAAGATCCTGTGACGTGTGTTGCATACATCGACAAGCTTGTTGACGTCATAATGCGCATCTTGAAGTCCAAACGGTTCAGTCCATTTGGTAAATACTACGTTGTGGATTACTTCAAGCGGATCGAGTTTCAACAACGTGGTAGCGCGCATGCCCACATCATGCTCTGGTGTGCAAACGATCCTCGTGAGGACGTTTCCGAGGACATGCCCGCCACCATTGAAATGATCAACACTCTCTGCTCCATCGATGCCTTCCGTTGGTTGGGACCACTGCTTGGTAAGAAGCAAGAGCACGCTCACACACGTACATGTTACAAACACAACGATAAACGTTGTCGTTTCAACATTCCGTACTGGCCGATGAACGAGGATCGGGTATTGGTGCCCCTTCCGGCTGATGACAGTCGTCGTTCTGCACTGAAGAAACGTGCTCTCGAGTTTCGTGAGATTCTGGAAACGAAGACTTTCGAAACTCTCGAAGACTTTCTGGCCGATTGTGAGTGTACCGAGGAATACTACCTCGAAGTGATTCGTGCATGGCTACAGCGACCAGCGTTCTTCTTCAAGCGTCCGATGAATCAGCTCTACATGAATCCATTCAACGTTTGGATTGGCGGTGTACTTCGCTCCAACAGTGATCTGCAGTTCATCATGGACGAGTACTCGTGCGCCTCTTATTTGGTTGATTACGTCAACAAGACAAATCGAGGCATCAGCGCGTTTCACCGAGAGCTTCTCGAGCTGCAGGAGCAGTATCCCGACTACGACTATCAAGGCTTGCTGAAGAAGTTGGGCGTGAGAGTACTCAACAGTGTTGAGATGTGCTCACAGGAAGCAGCGTGGATCTTGCTCCGGTTACCAATGTCCGAAGCAAGCCGGAAAATCGAATTTGTGCCGACAATGTGGCCAAATGAGAGAACCCGATGCCGGAAGCGACACCAGCAGATGGACAACGAGGGACTCGACGACGACTCAACGGACGTGTGGACCAGAAACATCGTCCAGAAGTATGAGGACCGCGATGGATTGGAGGATGTGTGCCTGGCTGATTTCGTCGCATGGTATGCACCGATGAAAAGCACCAAAAACAGCTACAAGCTGCGAGGCACTGCCAAAATCCTGCGATGGCGAGGATACCCGATGAGCGAAATGGTCGAGTACAAGCGAGAGGCAGTGCTCCTGTTTTTGCCGTTCCGGAATGAACGAGTCGACCTGCTGGACCAGAACAAATTCCTCCAATTGTACGATTCGCATGAGACAGAGCTCATCGCGAAACGTAAGGAATACGATTGTGAGTTGAATTTGGAGCAGACCGTTGAGGAATACCTCCGAATAATCGCACAGGAAGGCGATGGCGAGCAAGAGAGAGCCGCCACGGAGAAGCACAACGAGTACGTGAGGAGCATCGACATGCAGCCAAACAACGATGACATCGAAAACCTGCCGACTTCTGCACTGCGAGCGATTGTGAAACAACGTTCGAATGTCATGCCAAAAGCTGACTACTGTGCCTGGATGCGGCAGGCTAACGAGAAGCAGCGCATGTTGATCCTCCACATCATCCATCGACTGACGAGCTTTGATCCTGAAATTCCAGCGATGCAGATCTTCCTGACTGGACCAGCGGGTAGTGGTAAAACGTTCACACTGCGTCTGATGATGGAAACCTATAACCGGTACAGCCAAGGTCACAACTCTCGCAACAACGCGTATATTGCATGTGCGTCGACAGGCAAAGCCGCCGTTAACATTGACGGTGTTACGGTCCATCGTGCCTACCGCATTGCAATATCGCGCCAGAGTGACTCAAAGCTTAGCCCTGAATGGCTGCAGACGTACCGAAATGAATTCCGGAACGTGAAGCTCCACATTGTAGATGAAGTTAGTATGCTTAGCGCAGGTAACTTCAGAACAATGCACATACGTTTGCAGGATATTCATTTGGATTACCTTCACCCATTCGCTGACCAGGACGTTACGTTTACCGGAGATTTACATCAGCTGAATCCAGTCAATGCTTTACCAATCTATAAGGCTCCGAGAAATTCGATTGGTGGATCTTGGCTGTGGGATTACATCCGACTGTACGAGTTGGATCAGGTCATGCGTCAGACCGATGTGGTGTTCTCCACCATCCTCACCGCGATTGGCGAAGGCAAGAAACTGACGGATGAACAGAAGACGCTGATCGAGAGTCGGTTCAAGTCAGTGGAGGACTGCCAACGGGAAGCTCCCAACGCCGTTTGGCTGTTCCATCAAAACGTTGATGTCGATCTGTTCAACAGAGAAGCGTTGAGTGGGCTCGAGGGTCTGGACTGTCTTGCCGACGATATGATCACAGGTCACAGCACATCCGCTCAGGCAACCAGTGCACGAACGAAATTACATAAAATGAGCACAGCCCAAACGAGTGGGCTGCCATATATGGTTCGTTTTTGCATTGGAAAGCCCTACATGATCACTACCAACATCGATGGCGATGATAATCTTGTAAACGGAGCAATCGGCGAGCTGAAGTATGTGGAGATGCGGGAAAACGACGCCGGCGAAGAAGTGATCTACAGACTCTGGTTGCAATTCGATACGGAGAAAATCGGAACCATTGCAAGATCTAAGGCGCAGGCAGTCGTTAACGCCCGACCCCATCTCCTGCAGCAGGATTGGACCCCCATCACGAAGCAGCACGTGAACATCGCTCTTGGAGGTACGATCAAATGCAAGCGGATTCAATTTCCGATTGCGAGTGCCTGTTCCATGACAATCCACAAGTCACAAGGTGGAACTTTCTCCAAGGTCGTTTACCAGTACAGTCGCTCGCAGGAGCAAAGGCTGGTGTACGTTGCTTTGTCACGGGTTACTTCGCTGGAAGGACTCTACTTGACCTACGCGGACAATCCCTCTCTAGATCCGTCTAAGGAAAAGCCTGTGTTCCACCACGCCAAGGCAAACAACTCTCCAGCGATGCGTGAGTTGCGGGACGAATACAAGCGCTTGAGGAATAACCGTTATCGAACGATCGGAGACGATTTTTCTGAGGTGTTGGCGAGTAGTGGACCAGCATGCACCCTGATGACAATCAACGTCCAAAGCTTGAGCGCTCATCACCAGGATATATCGATCGATTCCATACTGACCAGTGTAGACTACTTGGCCCTAAGCGAGACGTGGTTGGATGATAACTCCTCGGTCGAGATTGAAGGCTACACTTGTGTTGTCCAGTCCAAAAGGGATGACGCAAGATCTGGCGGTGTGGCAATTTATCGAAAGACGACGACCAAAACCAGCATGGCAGTCCCGTATACTCCCGAATTGGTGAGTCAAGATCGAGACGAACTTTTCGGTGTGGCAGATAAATACGGTGACGTTTGCGCTGCTACAGTGGATGTGATGGGCACTGAGGTACTGCTGTTCTCGGTGTACATCATCCCAGGAACCACACTGAAGCAGAAAGGTTGGTTTTTGGCACGGAAGTTGCTCCAGACTGCCCGCACTGGTTTGCCAATGGTAGTAACCGGTGATTTTAATGTCGACGTTTCCAAACGAGAAAATGTCGAATTCATTAAGTTTATGGGCGAGCACTTCCAACTATCCTTAGCTAACGACGTGAGACAGACGACCACAAATCGTGGAACGGTCCTTGATCTCACATTTACCAGAGGCATACATGTGGCGAGCAATTCGCGGTATGTATGCTATTTTTCCTACCACAGACCCATGCTGTCTGTACTACGAACTGAAGAACCCGAGCCATCTCAGTTGCATTGATCCATAAACGTTCAAAGCCGGACACGACGATATTATCATCGGATTTTACAAGAAGAAATTGAAATGTAAATTACCAGTTACACCTACACGAACACCAACTCACAAATGAACTGTAAACTCATTAATTTAAGTATACCAGAAAACTTTTGTAAACACTAACTAAACACACTGACCCCTCCCCCACCCCCCAAACATTAACATCACTACATCAGGAACCAAATGAAATGTAAATATTACTTTAAGAAACAGAACAATATTGTACTACACACTAAAACCTACCCAACAACCGCCCCTCCCCTCT
Source organism: Culex pipiens pallens (assembly GCF_016801865.2). NCBI lineage: Eukaryota > Metazoa > Arthropoda > Insecta > Diptera > Culicidae > Culex > Culex pipiens. Next base: position 93,228,809 of record NC_068938.1, on the reverse strand, counting down.
TCCACCCACTCCTTCTCCTTCCCGCTTTATTCATATATTGAACGTATTTAATGATTCATTCAACCGTCATCAATTGTTTATTAACAGGAAACCATCCCCCGCCCTCTTGGAACACCGCTGATGGACCCAGCCAGGATCAAGCCTAATCTCATTTCTTCATTCCAGGGCAAAAATTAAACGGTCCTTTTCAGGACCACCAAAACATTCACGAAAGAGTTGTTCTGCAATCATCCAATTAAGCAAAATAAAATAATCTGGTTTTGAATTTCAATATCTATCCGAAAACATACTGTACTACACACTAAAACCTACCAAACAACCGCCTCCTTACCTTTTTCCCCTCCCCTTTCCAACCAATCCTTCTCCTTCCCGCTTTATTCATATATTGAACGTATTTAATGATTCATTCAACCGTCATCAATTGTTTATTAACAGGAAACCATCCCCCGCCCTCTTGGAACACCGCTGATAGACCCAGCCAGGATCAAGCCTAATCTCATTTCTTCATTCCAGGACAAAAATTGAACGGTTCTTTTCAGGACCACCAATACAATCACGAAAGAGTTGTTCTGCAATCATTCAATCAAGCAAAATAAAATAATCTGGTTTTACATTTAACTATCTATCCGAAAACATCAGCAATCCTAATCAAAATTTAAGGCCCTGTACTGTCCTATGTCTTTCGGTTATGTCTCTGACATACCATCTTGAACTTTTTTTTTTAAATAAAACTATCAGTTATTTTATTTTTCTTGATTTCAAAACATTGTTCGATGGCTTTGAAAAAAGTCCTGGAAATTTTGGCCGGGATTTCCCGGCATGGACGCCCATGCTTGTAAGTTCCTTGGCAAAAGTAATGGTACCCGTTCTTTGTTTGTTTGGCAATTAGGGTGATCGTAGCTAGAACAGGGTGGTCAAAATTTGCGTTTTCAATTTCCTTAAAAACTATTTTGCTTAAAACCATATCATTTATCATTATGTAATCAAAAAAAGCTCCTTGAGAGGTTCAAAAGTACATCTTTTTGTCATATTTATCTAGAATATATTCAACACAATAAGTAGTGGAGCAATTCTCTGAGGTCATTCGATTTTTTTTTGTATTTTTATCCGGCTGAAACTTTTTTGGTGCCTTTAATATGCCCAAAGAAGCCATTTTGCATCATTTGTTTGTCCATGTAATGCAGCTGTCCAGTCCATACAAAAATGATATATGGAAATTAAAAAATCTGTATCTTTTGAAAGAATTTTTTGATCGAGTTGGTGTCTTCGGCAAAACGTAGGTATAGATAAGGTCTACACTAAAAAAATGATACACGGTAAATTTTTTTTTGTGATTTTTTTCCCCTTTTTGTCACCAAAATTTGATCTGCAAAAAAAAAACTTTTTCTTTTTTTTCTAATGTGCTTTAAATGACAACTTTTTAGAAATTTCCAGAACGGGCCAAAAATCATTGACCGAGTTATGAATTTGTGAATCAATACTTATTTTTTCAAAAATCGAAATATCGGTCGCAAACATTTTTCTACTTCATTTTTGGATGTAAAATCAAATTTGCAATAAAAAAGTACTTAAGTGAAATTTTCATAAAGTGCACCGTTTTCAAGTTAAAGCCATTTTTAGGTAACTTTTTTGAAAATAGTCGCATTTATTAATTTTTTAGATTAGTGCCCATGTTTGCCCACTTTTGAAAAAATAATTTAAAGCTGAGAAAATTTTCTATATTTTGCTTTTTCGAACTTTGTTGAAACGAACTTTAGTTGCTGAGATATTGCCGTGCAAAGATTAAAAAATGGGAAAATTGATGTTTTCCAAGTCTCACCCAAACAACCTACCATTTTCTACTATCGATATCTCAGCAACTAATGGTTAGATTAAAATATGAAACATTCGTCAAATTTTTCCGATTTTTTCGAAAGCAATATTTTCAAAAAAATTAAATCAAGACTAACATTTCAAAAAGGCGTAATATTGAATGTTCGGCCCTTTTAAAATGTTAGTATTGATTTATTTATTTTTTCAAATTAGATTTTACATCGAAAAATGAAGTTGACAAATTTTGCGACCAATTTTTCGATTTTTTGAAAAAATGCAAAAAAAAATCAGTATTGCTTAAAAAATGTATAACTCGGTTAAAGATTTTTTTGCCATTTTGGAAATTTAAAAAAAATCATTTGATGTTCCCTTAAACATTTAGTGACAAAAAGTTAAATAAAAAATCCCCCAAAATTGTTTTACCCTGTATCATTTTTTCCAGTGTAGTCCGTACCCATACCTACAACTTTGCCGAAGACACCAAATCGATCAAAAAATTCCTTCAAGAGATACAGATTTTTGAATTTTCATATATCAGTTTTGTATGGACAGCTGCCAAATTTGTATGGAAAATTATATGGACAAACTAATGATGCAAAATGGCTTCTTTGGGCATACCAAAGGCATCTATAAGGTTTCAAGCGGATTAAAAAATACAAAAATTAAAATTAAAGAAAAATTACCGATTTTGTAGAGAATTGATCAGTGTACATTGCTTCAAGTATACTCATTTCAACAGGAACCAAGCGGATCTTCCACGTGACAATCGTAGTACGAAACTCGACAACGTTCCAACCGACGCCTCAGGGCTTGCTGTTCCGAAAAGTTTTCCGCAATTTCGAACGCTGCGGTCGGCTGTCGCAGATGGCAATGGTCCAGAAACAGTTCACGCAGTTCGGGGAAAGTCGCGGCAAGTTGTAGGGCTCCACGGCCATCGATTGGGCAGCAGACGAGTCTGATCTTTTGAAGTTGGTTACGGTGGCGGCACTGGGACCAGTCTACGTTGTCCAGAGACATCCGAACGAGTTGGAGGATTTTAAGCGTGGGAAGGTTGTTCATGTGGGCGAGGGATGACTTCGTGAGGAACTTGAAAGATAGTTTAATGATTAGTTTGAGGTTTATAGCTCATGTGATTTGAAGTAGTTACTGTGCCAAGTTGTCCTTCGCAGACACCGAACGACAATCGTTGAAGTTTCCCGTGGTTGATCCAAATCTGTTCGAATATTTCGGGTGCAACTTGTGAGGTGGAAATGTAGGAAAGGCATTCCAAGTTCTGAAAGTCCACTTTAACTGTGTAATCTTTTGCACAGTAAAATTTAAATTTGGTAATACTGTCCGAGGTAAATCTTGTGTTTGGCAGCGTGTCTTCTTGAAACGTAACATCAACCAGTTCCAACTTTAGAAGCTGCTTCATCGCAGATATCGAATCTCGTAACGATGCGAAAACTGTTTTTGTTTCGACCAAACGTAGCTCGTTCAGTGCCAAAAATCTTAATGTTCTTGAATCGATGCTAGTGTTTGCGAGGTAAAGTTTTTTCAAGTTAGCCATTTCGTCGGAAACTGGTTCGTCGTCGCTCTCCGTGCTACCATCAAAATGTGATAAGCTCAATTCTTCCAAATCGAATGCATCATCGGACGCCGAACAAAGAACACTATTACGCATTGAAACATTTGTCAATGACGGAAAGTTTCCATCGATATAAGTATGATCACAATTTGTATCTTTTAGTGCAAGATACTTCATGCTACTATTGGTTAGGTTCAATGTTGTTATGAAAGTAGAAGCTCCGCCACAATCGCTTATCATGTTTAGGACACGGTCTTCTTCATTTTCTGAAGGAACCTCCCCGAGTTCACCTGAAGTCACTTCTTCCAGCTCCGAGCTTGGCTCCGCCAATAATTCAATTTCCAACCCGATCAACTGGTCCAAACCAGGAAGCGTATCTTCCAAGATTGATTTCAACTCCCGAGTACTCCCAACAACCGACAATCGCAACATCGCAGCTTTCGCCATCAGTAAGTCCTTGAGCAAAACGATACCCTCGTCGTCTATTCCGCTGAGCTGCAGTTGCATCGCGCGACATCGCTGGAGCAGTAAGCTGTTGTTCTGCTGAAGTTGCACCAGATTATTGCCGGGTTCCACGCGTAAAACCAGCCGCTGACGGCAAAACTTGGTTCCGTAAACCAAATCGTACCACTGTTTGCATACAGCAGCGGTAGCTAGCCGTTCTCTGAACGGGAGGAATTCCAGGATCAGTGAAATAACCTGTAGACGGTACGGAAGTTATCATTACTTTAATACTAAGGGAAAGTGGTTACCTCTGGTGGTAAAACAGGATATTCAGTCATTTTTTAAATCAGGGCCCGTCCGAGGCTCTACTTGTGTATGACTCATGTTTTGTTAGAAACGTGACGTGCACGATGCTGCGCATGGTAACTGTTGTCAACTATCGTGAATCGAGATAAATCATCAGGGGTTTGGGGAGTATAGTTTTGGTTTATCTTGTCGGTTTATGTTTATGTAGAGTGCACATTAAAAAAAACTGTCAAGAAAAAAAATTAAGTTGGCCTCAGCGGAAGCGACCCATTTCTTTGGAGGTGCGTACCGGCCCATAAAGAGGAATTGGTGAAGTAGCTATTACACTACGGCAAACAAACAAACAAACTCGTATTTTTTGACAGTTTGCCAGTTTGTCTGCTTTGTTTGTTTGCCTGGATTTGTTTGTACAAACGTCAACCTGCATACATTTTGCCTTGCCTGGGTTGTTTTGCCTTGTTTGCGGGAGTTTGGCAAACTGTCAAACACGAAAAAGTGCGAGTTTATTTGTTTGTTTGCGGTAGTGTAAAGGCTCCTTGATTTAGGAAAAAATATTGTACAGAGCAATTCAAGCAAAACAATGTAAATGGGCAAATGTGGATTTATGAACAAGCAGGCTGTCCTGCTCATGCAAGTATCCCATATAACCACAATAAAACTACTAGGAAAATGAACTTTTAATAAGACCACCTAGACCCATCTTCACGTATATTAATCGATAGGTAGGGACAATTTGGGAAAAATTATACACTCTAAAAAAAAATACCCATTATTTATTGTTTTCGAAAAACATAAAAATCGATTTGCGCAAAAATACTTTTTTCGAAAAAATATATTTTTTATGTGTTTTGGAGGATTAAAATCAAAAAGTTGCGCTTCTTTTTGCTAGATTTTTTTAAAATAAATTTGGAAGACTTCGAAAACATAGTCGAGATTTTTTTTAAATAATTACTTAGGTGATAAATGGTAAATTTTTATAATATCACTTTATTTTGTATGGACATTTTTTTAACAATTGTTTATCAGTTTTTAAGAACTTTTATATATTTACAAGCCTTACCCGACAAACTTCGTCTTGTCATTTTTTCACTTCTTGACGTTTTTAGCTTGTTGGCTTATTCAGCCTCCTGTGATCAACATTTTATTTTACGCAACTATTCCCATACAATCTGCAGATCTTCCGGAATATGTTCCGGAGTGGCCAAAGTTGTCACTCTTTAGCGTAAGAACCTTCCTTGGGCTTATACGAACCCAACGCAGCAAAGAGCGCTCCGATCCGACTTTCCGTTATCAACTGATTCGCGTTCGAACAAAACCGTCGAAATTTTTTATATACCGTAAAACGGGGTGACTTTGATAGGTTTGCGATTTTTCCGCAAAATGAAGAGTACAATTAAAATACGTAAGGAATGGTTTAGAAACATACTGACCGTGGTAGAGAAGTATTCAAAGTACCTCAAGAAGAACTTTTCAAAAAATTTTGACAAGTTTAAAAAGTTAGTTAACTATAGTTAAGAAAATGTTCATGAAAGTCATTATTTTAAACTTCTCAAAGTGTCATGATTTTCTCAATGAACATGATTTTTAATCGGAAAACGGAATGAATTTTCGGATTCTTTGGACAATTTTCCACTAGGAGAAGGTTAAAAAAGTTTGTAAAAAATAAATAATATGTGTTTTTGAAACACAGTTATAAAAACTCTCTAAATTTATAGGCAATTTCAGTTGAACAAATTTCATGTAAAATGTGAAAACTTGTGATTCGTGCTTCGAATTCAGTATAAAATGCAATATAAATCGATAATTTTATAAACAAAACTAGTTTTAACAAATTTCAGGCAAAATTCCGACTTTTTAACAATTTTACCTAAAATTTATATGTATTTTGCTTAAAAGCTTATACACGTAGTTAATTAAATATAAACATGGATTTTTTTTCTCTTAAAAACTATATCAGCTACTTTAGTGATGGTACATTTAACGTACAAATGAAGTTTGAACATCTTAAATATGATTTTAACAAGAAAAACTATGACTATCAAAGTCACCCCGGAATTCAAACTAAGAATTTTTAACGTAACTATTTTTCTAAACATTATTGAAAAAACTTTTTTTCCGAAATAGTGCATGGACTTTGTGTGGTCTACCCCAGTACATGTTTTAAAAATAATAATCTTGAGAAAAACCTTACCTGTTGGAAAATATTCTAAAAACAAATTAAAATCCTATCAAAGTCACCCCGGTTTACGGTATAGATATTTATTTCCCAATAAAATATGTTATTGCAGCAATTCGTAATTTTTTCATACTAAAAATCCATATGGTACACTTGCCCCACCTTAACAATATTTTTTAAAAGCTCTCAACAAAAATAACCAAAAGTTAAATCACACTTTATAATAGGTGCAAATCATTGTTTGGGACACTACTGGTCTAGGGAAAGCATTTTGATAAAATGAGCCTTAAAATGAACCCTAAGCCTTATTTTGTACTTTCAAAATATTATAAGAAAACAAAGGTTTTGAAAAAAACTTCATTAAATCTTATGCCCCGTGGCGTTTACGTCGTTTTGGCGGTTATGTGGTAATAGAATCAGCTAATTGCACTGCTAGCAACAATTACTCATACTGGACATAATCAAAATTGTAAAAATTACGGCCGTACGAGCGATTGTTCCTCTTGCCCCATATGGTCGTCTTGGCCCACCTTCCCCCATATCAAAATTTTTGTAATTGTCTGCTCTACAATTTTGTAGAACATTGTTACACTTTAAAAAACAACCCTGCAAAGTTAGAAAAAACACGAAATTTTAAAATGAAAATTTTTGTTCTAAAATTCTAAATTCGAAAAGAACATTAAATTTCCCATAAAATGACATGTTCCAAAATCTTTATCAGTCGAGTAACGGAAAATGGCAGAGTTTTTAAAACTTTTTGAGTGTTTTTTTTTTTATTAATGAAAAATACGTTCATTCGGAATTTTAAATACGCTATCAAATCGGGCGTCCAATTTTACATAAAGTCCCTTTTAAACCAAATTTTCATCTAATCACCATTTAAGGCTGCAAATGATTGAAAAACACGTATTTTTCGCATGTTCAAAAATTGAAGGGGTCGTACCGCCCCTCCGTCACGAAATATCAAAAAACGGACCTCAGATTCGTGATCAGGGGCAAAAGTTACCCCTTACGACAAAGTTTCACGCAAATCGAAGAGGGGTCGGGCAACTGCTGTGTGAGTTGGCGGAGAATGACTCATATATTTTTCACTACAATTTCGGAACAAAGCTTGCGTTTACCAAACCCATACCGTCAGTGGGGGTGACATTGGGTCTGGGGGGTGAGATTGGGTCAAAGTGATTTTTTTACGGATTTTACCATTTCTCAGATTCTTCTCAATAAAACTTAATTCTGTTGAAGGGGTTGTGTAGGGGACATCTTAAGATATTTCGCTGAAAAAATCTCGTTCCTAGAACAAATCCTGTTATTTTGGCAGCTGTCTAAAGTACGTTTTTGGCCAAAAATGACCTCTCGAAAAATCATTTTTCTAATATTTTTTGTTAGAATTGCTCGAAAACTACCCAAATGTTTGAAAATCTACACTTCAAACATTGTATCGTGTCAATACGATTCCCTCGAACATGAAACACTGTTGGATGACTTGTTTTTACCATATCGTTGTATTTGAGCATCATTTTAGTTTCACTTGACCCAATGTCACTTCCTCTAAGGGGTGAGATTAGGTCAATTTTCAAACTGTTGGCATTTAAGGTAGTTTTCATGAAAATCCACCATATTTTGGGAAAATGTTAGTAAACTATCTAAGAACAAATCTACGTTGAAAGGTTTTTAACAATTTTTGTTATTAAGAAATTAAGAGAGGTGTATCGTTTTTTGACCCATAGTCACCCCCACTGACGGTAACTAAATTTCTAGTACCTTCCGTATTAACTAAACCGACATGAAAATAAAAAAAAAACACAATTTTATTGATCATCAAACCAAAAATGTATTTGGAGATGTTAGCAGCGGCTTGTTAACTTTTATTTGAGATGCTTATAATTTAAAAAAAAGATAAAAAAAGAACCTTTTAATTTATTCGTCGTCGTGCCTTCCAATCATCGATGATGCAACCACGCGGCCCGCTGCATTCAATCGACCCCATTTTTTTTAATATTCATCAAACAGTAAATTAAAAATTTCGTAGAAAAAAAATTGAAATTATCTGTTCAATTTTTTATATCCTTTGATTTCGAATTTGAAAAAAAATCTTAGTCATAAGATAGATTTTTATTTAAGAGGCAGTATTTGTAGATTCTGCTCGGTTTGTTCTAGAGGTCGTTTCGAGGTGCTCCGATTTGGATGAAACTTTCAGGGTTTGTTTGTCTATACATGAGATGAACTCATGCCAAATATGAGCCCTCTACGACAAAGGGAAGTGGGGTAAAACGGGCATTGAAGTTTGAGGTCCAAAAAACATGAAAAATCTTAAAATTGCTCGCATTTCCGTAAAACTTCATCAATTCCAACTATCTTCTCGGTTGCGGAAGTCAAGAAGGCTCTTGGCTCGGTGGATGCAGCAAAAGGCCCGGGACCGGACCGGATCCCTCCATCTGTCGTCAAGAACTGCTGCAGCTCGCTTGCCCGTCCCGTCACAAGCATTTTCAACCGCTCGCTCTCCGAAGGTGCTTTCCCGTCGGAGTGGAAGGTCGCCTCAATTACCCCGATCCACAAATCGGGGAGTCGCGCCAAAGTTGAGAACTACCGTTCGATCTCAATTCTGAGCTGTTTGGCAAAAGTATTGGAAAAGTTGCTTGTTGACCACATCTACCCGTCCGTGAAAAACATCATCTCGGAATACCAGCACGGCTTCATGAAACAGCGATCTACGACGTCCAACCTGATGGCTTACACAAACTGGATAATCCGGAGGATGGAGAAGCGTCAACAAGTTGATGCCGTCTACATTGATTTCGCCAAGGCCTTCGATCGAGTCCCCCACAAGCTAACTATCGCCAAACTAACAGCACTTGGCCTGCCGGACTGGGTTACTCGTTGGCTCAACTCGTACCTGGTCAACCGTTCCGCCTATGTTAAGATCGATGGTTCTCTCTCGACCTGCTACGAAATTCCTTCCGGCGTCCCGCAAGGAAGCCACCTTGGGCCGTTGATTTTCGTGCTGTTTATCAATGACCTGTGTTCCCGTCTCCAGTCATGCAAGCTGCTGTACGCCGATGACCTCAAAATCTTCCGGCGAATTGGCGATTCTGACGACGTCCGTGCTCTCCAGGAAGACATCAACGTGCTGCTTCGCTGGTGCGTTCAGAACGGAATGGAAGTGAACGAGAAAAAGTGCAAGCTGATCTCGTTCTACAGGATTCGGAGCCCAAATCTTGCGGAGTACAACATGGGCCGATCCACACTCGAACGCGTTCACTCCATCGTGGACTTGGGCGTCACGATTGACTGCAAGATGGAATTCAACCAGCACGTCTCCATCTCCGTGGCCAAATCGTACGCTATGCTCGGTTTCCTTCGAAGAAATGCTGCTGGTTTCACCGACGTGAGGGTCCTCAAAACGCTGTACTTCTCGCTAGTTCGCAGTGTGTTGGAGTACGCCGTACCGGTGTGGGCGCCGTATTACGCCGTCCATCAGCAGAAGATCGAGAGTATCCAGCGTCGGTTCGTAAGGTTTGCAGCTCGAGTGTTGCCCTGGAACGACCCTGTGACACTGGCACCCTACACGAACCTGTGCGCTCTGGTCGGCCTGCCAACACTCCAACACAGAAGAGTTCTCCTTCAACGACTGTTTGTGTTTGACGTCTTGCGGAACAACATCGACTGCAGTGACCTACTCGAGGAAGTCCACATCCGAGTTCCCTCAAGAGAACTTCGGAACCATCAGCTTCTCGACATACCAAGACACACGACGAACTACGGACACCACAACCCTCTTGACGCCTGCTGTAGAAAGTTCAATCACTCGACTATTTTGGAAAATTTTGACTTTAATGTGTGTAAATCTGTGTTTAGAAGTAGAATTTTGTTGCTTAGTTAGTAAGAAACCCTGAAGTCTGCAAAGAAGATGATAAATAAATCTTAGATGCATTCGAATGGTCTTTTGAAGCCCTTCAAAATGTGTTATAGACATCCAGGATTGGTTTGACTTTTTCTCATAGCTTTTGCAAATTACTGATAAAAATTGATTTTTTTAAAACCTTAATAACTTTTTGCAACAGCCTCCAACACCCATACTCCCATAGGTCAAAAGTTAGGGAATTTCATGGACTATTAGCCTACGTTATTAACTTTTTGGCCAATCGCAGTTTTTCTCATAGTTTTACGATTTTTCTATAACAAACATTTTACAACGTTAGTTTTTGCCCTGTAGGCCTCCATAGCGGCACTTTTTGGTCTCAATTTTGACATATTCGGAATCCTCAGGAAATTTTACATTGGACTGAGATGTTGGAGTTATGAATTTGATTAAGAAAATAATTAAATATAACATTTCTGAAAAAAAAAGTTAGATTTTTCATACCCTGTGTTCAATGCGTCAAATGCTGTATCAAGTAGGCGAATGCCTGTTTTACCCATAATCCGACAAAATGCTAAATAATATTTTATTTAATTCTAAATGGCATTTTTTTCAATCAAATTCAAAATTCCAACACCTCAATCTAATGTAAAATTTCCTGAGGATTCCGAATATGTCAAAATTGAGACCAAAAAGTGTCGCTATGGAGGCCTACTGGGCAAAAACTAACGTTGTAAAATGTTTGTTATAGAAAAATTGTAAAACTATGAGAAAAACTGCGATTGGCCAAAAAGTTAATACCGTAGGCTTATAGTCCATGAAATTCCCTAACTTTTGACCTATGGGAGTATGGGTGTTTGAGGCTGTTGCAAAAAGTTATTAAGGTTTTAAAAAAATCAATTTTTATCAGTAATTTGCAAAAGCTATGAGAAAAAGTCAAACCAATCCTGGATGTCTATAGCACATTTTGAAGGACTTCAAAAGACCTTTCGAATGCATCTAAGAGAACTGGAATCGATGAAGTTTTACGGAAATGCGAGCAATTTTAAGATTTTTCGTGGTTTTTGGACCTCAAACTTCAATGCCCGTTTTACCCCACTTCCCTTTGTCGTAGAGGGCTCATATTTGGCATGAGTTCATCTCATGTATAGACAAACAAACCCTGAAAGTTTCATCCAAATCGGAGCACCTCGATACGACCTGTTTCACATCGGTGAAAAACTCGCTCTTAAAAATTACCGGATAATTGAACCAGCACTGTGCACCTATACTTGTTATGAACTGTCATAAAGTGCACTGCCTGCTTGTGCAGTTCGCAGCGATACAAACAACAACACAAACCTGAGTCACTCGTTGGGCCGTGTCCAAGTGTCCAGTTCTGGACTTGTGTTTGATAGGGGCGTCAAAGATTTCCGTAAAGAATGAGTGAAATTCCAGTTTTGCCACCAGAGGTATTATTATAATCTTCCCAATAGACGTCGATAACACCACTCTTTCCAGGTCATTTCGATAATCCTGGACTTCCTCAAATTCCGCGAACGACTTGCTCTAGCCACCGTATCCAGACAGTGGCACGATCTGGTGTTTGGGCCAAAGCTGTGCCAGCAGCAGCTGGTTCTTCGCGTGAGCTCCACAAAGGGACCATCGCTTGGCGAATCGCAGCCCAGCTTACCGGTTCAGCGATGTCGCCGAGTTCAGGTCGACTGTCGCGGGTTGGACGAGGAGAAGGTGGCTTTGGGGAAACGCCTGCTGCTGGAATCGCCCGTGCAGCATTTGGCTGTGATTGGGAGTGATCTGGAGATGAAGTGTGTTTTGGAGGAGTGTTTGCCTTTGATGGGTCGGTTGATTAGTTTGGAAATTGAGTGCAAATCGGAAGGTGGAGCTACTTTGAGTCTTGCGAATGGTAACCTTGAGAGTGTTACGCTGAGTGGGAGTTGGAAGTTGGATGTGGATTTTGCTGGTTTGAAGAGCATTTCAATACATCAGAGAGACGAAAACAGGGCTATAACTTTGCCGAATGCTGGTAGTTTCGCTGCGATTAACTCCTTTCATTTCAATGGCCTGTACCAATGCAGCAGAGTCTTTGGTCAAGTTTTTGAGAAAATGATTGCGTTGAAAAAACTGCAACTAGAACATGCCGTCTTTGAGTCTAGTCAGTTCAACGTGCTGACTTCGCTAACCGATCTGAGATTGCTCGACACAACAACCAAATTTGCAGCATGGAAGATAGCCATAGCCGGAATGAAGCAACTCAAAACACTGCACCTTATTGGATGTACGTTTGAAGAGGGCACGGTTCCAAGTACCAGTTTTGCCTCAGATAGTGTCACTGAGTTCAATTTTTACCCTGGAGAAGAAAACGACGTGATTTTGCCAGATTTTCCAAATTTGCTAAATATGAGCTACATTTCAAACCAAGAATCGACTCCTCAGATGTTCGAACCGATTTGCAACAAGTACCAGAAACTTCAACGATTGTCGTTCGGCATGAGCGGAGGTCAATTTGGCAAGGTAATAATCTCAAATCACATGAAATCAAACTATTTTTAATCACTAACCTATTTTTAAAGTTTCTCACCGAGTCCTGTATCGCCCACATCAACAAACTTCCCGCGCTGAAGATCCTTCAACTCGTGCGAATGTTCCTGGACAACGTGAACTGGTCCCTGTGCCGAAACCAACTTCAAAAGATCAGACTGGTAAGCAGTCCAATCGACGGTCGGGCAGCCCAACAACTTGTCGCGACTTTCCCCGAACTGCGTGAGCTCTTCCTGGACTACGGCTACCTGCGACAACCGGCCGAGGCGTTCGAGATTGCGGAAAACTTTTCCGAAGAGCAAGGCCTGAGGCGTCGGTTACCGCGCTGTCGCGTTTCGTACTACGATTGTCACGTGGAGTCACTGTACGATACCTGCTCGGGACGGCGTCGCGACGCCGGAGGAGTGCCCTCCTCCTGAGGGCGGTGCTACTATTTGTTTCTTGGCGTTCTGTGCGTTGTAATGTTCAAGTATGTTGTCATCTTTCTGGGAGGCGGGGCGCTCGGCGGGGGAGATTCGGAATGAAAAATATAGTATTATGTTTGCCTCATCGTACCTATTTATTTTACATTCTTCCCCAAACTAAACCAGAAGCGGCTTGCACGTGAGAAACCATTCCCATAAAACAGTACCGCTTTACGCCCACATCTTGACGTTCTTGCGGTTGGCCCGGTCCTTGCTGGCCGAGTGCACGTAAAACTCCTCAAAGGTCGGATCGACCAGCTTGTCCTTGGGCAGCGTCTTGAACACGGGCTCGCCGTACCAGGTGCCCACCTCCCAGCCCTTCACGTCCTTCATGAGGGCGGCTTCCTCGTCGCGGTTTCGCCGCAGCTGCTTCAGATATTCGCGGTCGCGTTCGGCCAGCAGCAGCGCGTAAATCACGTTCCGGGCGCCGCGCATCTCCACTTCGTTCCGGTGGTTCTCCCTGCAGTTCAGATAGTACAGCGACAGGCCGACGGTGGTGAAACCGGCGTACGCCGCAATCAGCTGCCAGCCTGGGGAAAGAGAGGGTGGTCAACTTCTCCACGCAAAATCAAAACAAAGTGTGACATAACCAACCTTTGAAGTACTTTTTGGCCGGAACGCGAGCAAATGGGATGCTCTGGTAGCCACCCCGCGGGGGCATGTCCTGCAGCTTGGCCGGGGCACTCATCGTTGGATCTGGAACGGGCAAACGAGGCAGGAATTAGGGGAAAATTTCACTGTTTATCGCGAAAATCGAAACGGACCTTTTTCACTCGTAACCAGAACAAATCGACGAGTGACAGTTCGTGAAAATGAACTGAACTGTCAAGCAGTGAACCGGTTCGACGGTGGGATCAGACGAACCGGTTGAATCATGCAACTTTTGGGAAGACTGTTGCGCAACATCACATTGTGTTGCATTGGGCTCCTTATGATTAAATCGCTTTGAATCATACCCAGTCACGACGTTCCAGCAAGATTCTAGCAGGGTTCTTACAGAGCTGGATATTCTTACAGTATTCTAGCAGGATTGTTCCACCGTTCTAGCAGGATTCTGACAGAACCAGCTCTGCTAGAATAATTCGTGACTGGGTACGAGAGATAAAAACAAATTTCAAATTTTGTATTTAAAAAGTAAACAACCAAACACTGATGAAGGTTCCCTACTGACCTCGGTCGTAGCAAATGACTTCAGGGACATCAAGACCTCCTGTACGTCGATCGCGAGTCCAAAATCCAGGCCGAAGGCCGATAAATCACTGGACGGATTCTTTGTGACGTGGCGATTCTACACGAAGATTCCGACGGAAGCAACCCTTCCCACCCGGTGTGGTGTGACCAGGGATGCCACATGATTTTTTAAAATGTCTGTGAAAAAGTCTGTGTATGTCTGTGCCTCTGTCTAAAAGTCAAATATATAAATTTACAGTCATAGAATTCCATCAAAAATTGTGTTTTTAAGCATTTGAAGACTAACGAAATAATTTTTGATTGATATTTTTACAAAATAACAATTTAATGAAGTTTTTAAAAAGTCTGTGCGCCTCAAAAAATGTCTGACACGAGCTCAAATGTCTGTGAAACACAGACAAATCTGTGTATCTGGCATCCCTGGGTGTGACCCATTCACCGAATGGTATTGTGCGTATTCCCGAAAAAGACACGCGGCAAACCAGCCTCGGTACGACGCGCCGCACTTTCGGCAAACGGTGCTGTCAAATCCCCAGGGCCTCGCCTCGAAATGTCATACAGAAACAAACGCTGCAAACCGAAGATTCGCGTGACTTTTTGGAATTTAGACAGTCTGGAACGGATGAATTATCCCATTATTGGTTTTGGCCGGGTCCGGTGGTTTAGTGGTTAGCGTGGTAGCCTCTAAACCCCAGTATGGCCTGGGTTCAATCCCAGACGGACCCGGTGGCATTTTTCGCGACGAGATTTGCCTGATCTCGCCTTCTATCGGGTACGGAAGTATAACGTCGGTCCATTTGCGTAAAAAGAGGCTATGGGTGACTCACCACACATAACCTTCGGACGTCTAGAAATGAGCAGAAACTTGCAACAGAGCCCACAAAAGACCCGGGGGTCGTTAAAGTGGATTGCTTTGCTGTTTTTGGTTTTCCGTATGGATAAAGTGGAAATTGTTGCACTCATTTGAAGTTGGAAAATATGCGCTTTTATGCTAATTTTCATCGTTAAAGCAACTTTAAAGCATACCTTTAGGAACAAAAATGTTTGAAAATATAAGACAAACCTGAGGCACGACGGTTTGATGCATAATCTCTCTAGAAAAGTCGGCCAAGGTAAGGAACATATGAAAAACAAATGTCTCGATGCTTCATCAGTTGTTTTTTCAAAGGTTTGGCCAAGGGTTTGGCATAAAATGGCATAAAAATCAACTCATAAAAACAGAAAAGCTTAGCAACGATTGCCGAATCATTAGCAAACAATGTCAAACTTACAAAAGAATGTTACTGAATTTTCAGCAAAACAATCTGACAATAATTTTGGTTGTTTTGACAACCCTTACTAAAATTTCAGTTAATATTCTGTCAAAATTACATGAAAAACTACTGAGATAGGTAAACGTGAAGGTGTGCCAAGGAGGACGGATTAAGAAGTTCATTGATTGAGTGATTTTAAAGCCTTTCCTTAGTTAGGTGAGGAAAGCAAAAAAAAAATGTGTGGGTTTCTAGCATTTAAAAAATTCTTTTCAAAGTATCTATGTTTCAGAAAGTTCTTTTTATTTCACATAATACTTCTGCTGAGAGTAGATCCAATATTTATGTTAATCACATGTAACAACATTCATTGTCATTAAAAATACCCGTTGAAATTCTAAGTCACCGTTTGTGCATCCTCAGTTGACGCTCGGACTATTGGGCAAGTACATCTCCTCGTCGGCGTTCTTCTCGGACTTTTCCATCTGCGTGTAGGACGGATTGTGCGGCTTGGTCATGATGCCCAGGCTCTGCTGTAGCTGCCAACGCCGAGCGGCCCGAAGCGACTTGGTACGGCGAATAGTACGCGCTAGCATAAAGGCACAGATACTGCCGAGGATCTGGACAAACGCCACCGTGGTAGCTCCAGTTGCTACCAAGGCAGCGCTTTGCGATACTACCCATTCCATGCGCGAGAGGCAGCCGTACTCGAACGGTTGGCACATCTCGCCAAACGTTGGCTTTTGGCAGCACGAGTCCGGAACGACCAGCGGTGCGCTTTCAGTGCCGTTGGTCGCAAACGTGTCGTTTTCCAGGAAGAATCGCCAGTCCTGGTAGTTTTCGACGCCGCAGCATTCCAACTGGAAAAACCAGTGGTTTAATAAGTTTAAAACTGAATTAGTTGCAATACACTTACCGCACTCTGCATAAAGTCCACCGACTTGGCAACGTAGTGGTTCGAGTTGTAGCTGACCATGGATTGGTTGATGGTGCGTCGCACCATTTCCGTCACCTGCCCGCGCAACGCGAATGCCGAAATGGCAGCCGCCACTTCCAGAACAAATACCAGCGCCAGCAGGACACCGTACTGAAAGTTAACGTGGTTTTAGGGTACAAGATCATAACCAGTTTGGGTAGTCCTTACGATGTTGATCATGGCGGTGCTTTCGCGTACGGCGCCGACGCAGCCAAAGATCGACACGAACATCATGATGAAGCCGATCGCCACCAGCAGCTGGGCCGGCGAGGAAAAGTGCGAATCGATGAACGTGTCAAAGTCCCCAAAGATGGTTCCGATCGCGGACCCAACGGTGACCAGCAGGATCGCTGTGAGCTGAAAATTCGGTCAATTTAGTATTCGATTCCAGTTTCAGCCTAGACGAGGTGTCAACACAAAGGCAATTCTCGCGAGCAAACCTCTTATCAGATAAGATAAGATGGATCGATCGCATCATCCTATGCCGAGACAAGCTATTTTTACTGTGGCAAGTACGCGCTCTGATTCATCCATTACGAACTTACCAGAAACATGAAATTGATGACGAAGATCATGTACTTTACGCAGCGCATCCCCGTGTTGAGATCACTCCGTTCGTTCGCCATGGTTGGAGCTTTTCCTTGAATTGAAACGGCACTCGTGTGCGATACTATTCCAGCTGGATAAAGAGTTGTAAAATACCTGGCGCAATTTCACAAAAAAATTAAGCGTGAAAAAACAACAGCGATCTGAACGACCGTCAACTGAACAGTGGTTGTCCGTACGTTAACTGTACCCTTTTGCACGATATCTTATCAGGCCGCAGTGTTATTTGTACCAGATATAGTCAAGAGCAGCGCTTCAGTTGTGATAAGAGGGTGACAGTGTTGGTGGGTTTAGTTCGGTATTTTGCCATGTTGCAGGACCAGAAAGGGGGATTTACAATTGCTAGAAATTCGTATTCCTTGAGGTTGCGAAATTTCGGATGTTATTGAATGTTTTATTATGAATCCATGGTGGATGTTTTATTATAAGAGTATTATTTGGTAAGTTCTAGCTGGTTGCCACTCAGTATCTGACCTTTTCTTCTAAAATTGGTTCAAGATTGAATGCATCGTTATTGTAAACATCAGTTCTCGAAGAAGTTTGCGCAACTCGATGTTTTTTGAAACTTTTCAGTTTAATTACGAGTACAACAGCACTGATGATACAAATCACCTGAAATATGATCACAATGGTCGTTCCCGATGACATTAGATTGACCACGTATCCAATCAGCTGGTTCATAAGGCTAAAGCAGCCACCCTGGAAGGGTATTTGAAGATGTGTCAGCGAAAAGCATGATGCTGGCACTGGGCTCTCTCCAGTCTCCGGTATCATCCAATTGTACCAATCTTGATACCCCTTAAAGCCACAGCATTCCACCCTTTGCTGCATGTGATCAACGGAGCGTTGAACACTCAAGTCTCCGTGATAACGGTTGAAGGCGTAGTTCAGGTTAACGCGCAACATGCTATCAACTCGATTGCCCATCGTGTAGGATGCGATGGCCACAATGGTTTCCAAAATTACCATCGTCACAAACAGTGCGATGTACTGCAAATACATGCAAAAATCATTTCTTAGCAGCGAAATTCTACAGATTTCTACTTACCACAGTTATAATTGAGACATTTTCCAGAATAATACCAACACAACCGACTAGAACAAGTATCAACGTAACGATACCAGTGGCTACCAAGAACTGGGTTAGCGAAATAAAATGATCATCTATGAAAAGTTCAAACTCTCCAAACAGATGTCCTGCACTAGCACTAAGAACAACCTGGATCACCTCCATAACCTACATGTAAAAGGTATATTTTCAACTCGAAACAACACGGATAAGGGATTTCAGTCCTACCACACACATTCCAGTCACCAACAGCACTAGATACTTGACGATGGAGAGTGCCTTCCTCGAGATCACTCGATTTGCAGGTTGGACAGGTTCCAGGCGTTCGGTCATCTCGCAGCTGTGACATGAACAACGCTGAGCGAAAACTTTGCTCTGACGGCAGTCCGAAGCTATCTTGGGCAAATGCTGATCCGCAGCAGTAAAGCAAAGGGGTTCGGTTGAAATTTGATGGAGTGAGCAGGGTGTGATATCACTACGGCAGCAAATTGATTTTCGATGGATATTTTGACATCGTAATTATAATCTTAATCTAAATAAGTGATAAGATATACGGGCGCTGAGATAGCGTTGGTGGTTTGCTGGATATAATTTCGCAGTAAACTTTGGGTAACGCGATCCGGATTGCTACTCCGAAAAACGTTGAAAGCTTAGATCTTTGGTTTTTCATTCGAAATCTCGTTCAAACGTCGATAGTCGAACGAACATATTGTCTCTTGATACTTGGACCGATCCAGCGAACATCTGGTTTTGATCAGTCTTATCCGCTTGCCAAGAATGAAGGAGAACATCGCCGCGGAAATCTGTGGAAAATGGGTTAATTTTTCAAATAACTTTGACTTTACTACATTACGAACCTGAACGAAGGCAACGAGCAATAGTCCACTGATGACGGTTTTCAGACAGTGTCGAAGCAGTGCATTCATCCTTTGGTAGCATCCAGTTTGAAACGGCACACATGCGCCATCCTGGTAGAGTTGGCAGCAAGAAGCTGGTAGTTCGGCTTGTAGGTTCCCACTGTCCAGATCGACCACCGCGAAGACATCCTCCCAATCCTGATACCTCGTTACACCGCAACACTCCAACTAATTGTCGTGGAAAGTGTGAAAGGTAGCAACTTGTGTCACGTTGTGTCCACTAAACTCACCTCAATCTGCATGAAATCAACCGATTCTTGCAAGTTACTGTTCCACGGGTAACGCTGAAGCGAACTGTTCAGGGTTTGCATAAGAATACCGTCTACCTCGCGACGGTGGTAGATTCCGACCGAGGTCGCCGTAACTTCCAGCAAGAACACTACCGTCAGAATTCCACAGTACTGAAATTCAAAATTTTAAATTTCCACCAGAGCATCTTCACCCGTTCCCCATCACTCACGATATTGATCAGCAGTGCACTTTCCCTAAACGTGCCAATAAATCCGAACGTTGCAATCGCCAGCGTTATCACTCCCACGGCGATAAACATCAGCGTTGGCGAGTAGAATTGCTCATCGACGAAGCTGGTGAAATTTTTGTACACCGATTCGACGGCAACTCCTGTCGCAATCACCAGCACTCCGGTAAACTGCAAAAGAGTTAATTACAAAAGCTTCAACCACGATAACCACCCACCTGAAGCAATCACCTACCACAAACATCAGGTTCGTCATGAACAGGAAGAACTTGATCCACTTGAGGGACCAATTTCCGGTCCGAAACTCGAGCTTCGTCTCGTACGCCATCATGATCCTGGAAAAAAAGACAACCAACCTACACCAGTGCCGGCTACCGTGTGTGAGATATCGCGGGGTTCGGCAAAAGCCGTCGAGCTTGTTGACAAAAAAAAAATAATGTCAAGATTACACCGAAAAGCAGCAGCAGCTAGGTATAGGACAGGGGCCTAGATATGTGTTATCAGAGATCACGACGCGTCGGCGAAACGCACATGCAGGTCTTGTTGGTAGAAAAAGTTTAGCGAAATACATTTAATATCAGCACCCAGGTGATGATCTTATCGGGCGAGCTTTGTTGTACACGTGAAGAAGGGAAGTCTGAAGACCAGTCAAAATGAAATATAATTATACTAGCAAACAAGCAGTGAATGCCAGAACTGCTTCTTTTGGGTGTACGCGAGAGCATTTTTCAACTTTTTCAAGTGCGATGCAATAGGTTGAGTCCCTCGTGCAGAACCACAGCGAGATTGCTGGCGGATAGCAAAGCTCAACATTGGAACTTTGCATACGAGGTTTGCCTGTGATGAGGGTGTTGATAAAAATGATAAGTCATAAGACAACGATACGGTTGCAGCACGGCCATTTATAGTTCATTTTAAGATTAAATCCTAAGATGAGATTTTTTCCCGTGTTCAGATGGACCATTTTGTTCAAAGAAACACTTTCAGACTTGGCTTGTGTTTTGTTCTTTTACTTTAAGTATTATTTTTTATGCACTTATCTTGATTAATTTTTTGACCGCGCCAAAATGTGCAAAAAGGTCAGCCATAATCTCTGGCCTAATATTGAACCATTTTGATTGTAAAAATAGTCTAACCTTAATAAAACATATTTTTAACGTCAGATACCTCAAAATTCTTGTCTGTTATTATTTGTTTATTTGTAAATTATATCGATATTTTCTGGAGTTTCAGAGATATTTTTTATGTTTTCAGATACAGAAAACCCTCTTTTTAGGCGGAGGCGTTACGCTTCTTATTTCGTCAAATTCTCTTCAACCATGCAATATTGTAGCAACCTACAAATTGCTTTTAAAATATTGTAAAAATGTTGCGTCGTTCCAGAGAAACCGACAAAATAAAAAATCGTAACGCATCGCGTAAAAAGAGGTTTCTATGTATCCCTGACATAAGGCAGTTTCAACAACACCCAAAAGCTAAATTCAAATTTGTTGATTGGACCCTAGATTGGTCTCTTTAAATAAAACTGTAAATTTGATTACCAAATTCCACGATGTCTTGCCAGAGCCAGAAGATAATATCTCGTGTCTGTGAGGGCACCAAATATGAATTGTTATTTGAAAATTCTTTATGCAACTAGTTGCAAAGAAGATTTCTGGAGCAAAATAGTTCAAACCTGGAGTTTTTTTGAAAAGGTCCAATAAACCAAATTTTCAGTTTTTGCTTTTTGGGTGTTTTCGAAACTGCCTTGAGTCAGGGGTGTTCAAAAACACCCAAAAAGCAAAAACTGAAAATTTGGTTTATTGGACCTTTTCAAAAAAAAAAAAAAAACTCCAGAAACGAGTTAGTCTATGGTTCAAACTGGTAAAATGCTTATCCACCCTTTTCTCGTGTTCTTCCCCATTTTTTCAGCATTTATCTAACGTGGTACGCCGATTTGGATAAATACGGCGAGTGCTGAAAAAAACAAGTTTTGCAACGAGCTGCATAATTTTTTTTTTCGATTGTGTCCTAAAATTAAGCTTAAATTGTTGATATTATTGTTTACAATGATCCTTTATACGATCACAAAAGGTTTAAAATTAAAATTATCAATTAAAAAAATAACTTTGCGGCTCTTCTTGACAGAAAGGGTCCTGCTAGACAGCTTTTTCCAAGGGAACCATAGTGTATCTGTCGTTAAATGTTGCCTTGTCTTCTCTTTTTTACATTAAAATAAAAAAATGATTAGAAATGGTTTTTGAACGTGTTTCTTTTAAGAATATACCGTTATACATAAAAATTAACATTCCGAAAAACAGCTCGTTCCAAGGGGACCATCGTAAAATGTTTTCTTGTCAATTAATTCTTTTTTTGCAAATCAAAAACAGTTATCAGAAATCGTCGCTGTCGTGCTAACTTGTCGCATGTGCATTTTGGGCCAAATTGAGTTAATAACGTCATTTTGTGCAGCTCACAATGCCTCACCTTTTGACCCTCAGGGATTCACAAAAATCGATTTCAATCCTGAGATATTCAATAAAATCCGAAGTTTCAATCTAGTCGTGGTAAGTGCGAACAAAGGGCAAGGGAATTGCAGGTCAGAAGGTATTAGACTACGGCAAACAAACAAACAAACTTGCACATTTTGACAGTTTGTCTGCGTTGTTTGTTCGCCAGAAACGTTAGCTTGTTTGCAGTAACGTCAGCTTGCATACATATTGGCTTGTTTGCGAGTTACGCAAACTGTCAAACGCAAAAAACATTGAGAGTTAGTTTGTTCGCTGTGGTCTTATTGGGTATTAAAGCCTTATGTAAATTTTTATGTACAACGGTAAAAAACACGATTAAAAACCATTTCTGATCACTTTTTTTTTTCATTTTAATGCAAAAAAACAATTGACAGGACAACATTTATTCGATGGATCAACTATGGTCCCTTGGAACGAGCTGTCAAGTAGGAGCTTTGCTGTCAAGAGGGACCGCGAGGTTAATTTTTCAAAATTGATTTAAAAATCCATTTTAAACTCTTTGTGGTCGTACAAAGGGTCCCCAGACGGCAGAACATCTTGCGTCTGGCGGCGGCGGACGTTTGTCGGGGGTAATTCAAGACACTATTTATTTATGTTGGGTTCGTGTCCTTGGTTGGTTTGGGACCTGGGTGTGTTTTTGCCGTTTTTGCGGTTTTCTCTTCGGCGAAAATTCGCCTTACACACACTCATGCGTTTTGGCATCTGTCAAAATCGGCCATTGTCAAAATTATTGCTGCTTGAGAAAAACCGCGTGCACGTCGTGCTCGTTCCGCGTCCGCATCCGCATCCGCCCGGGAATTATCGTTTTTTTTGTGTTGCTTGTTCCGAGTGCCGCTACCGTTACCGTGTCCGTGTTCCGTGTTCGGAGTGTCCGTTTATGTGTTTCTAGTGAAGTGGTGAAGTGTCTAGGAGTGAACCCCGCGATTATTTTGGTGGTCTCGTGCCGGGAGAAAGGTGAGTTTTTTTTTATTCACTTTCAAAGTTGAAATTCCGCCAAAAGTGGCAACAACCCGGCATGGCCGGTTCCCTTGGGGGTGATCGTTTTGGGTCCTTTAAAGAATCATATGAGCATGGATTGTGATACGCAATCGTCGCTCGGGGAAAACGGCCACTTTGGGTACCTTTGGGGGACATTTGAAAAACCATACGAGCATGGATTGTGTGATACAAAAAATGCAAATTGGTCGCTCGGGGAAAATGGCCACAACCCGGCATGGCCGGTTCCTTTGGGGGTGATCGTTTGGGGGACATTTGAAGAACCATACGAGCATAGATTGTGATAAAAAAAAATAAAAAAAAAACAAATCAGAAATTTTAAAGCTTTTAAAAATTTCTAAAATTTCAAACATTTCAAAAAAATTCAAAATTTCATTTTTTTTTTAAAAAGTTCAGAAAAATTTCAAAACTTTCCAAAACATTCCAAAAATTTCAAAAGTTTAAAAAAAATTATAAAATTTTTCAAAGTTTATGTCGCCCACCTCCAATATAGGCTCAAAAATTCAAGGGGCAAAAACAATATTTTTCTAAAATTTCAATAATTTCTATAATTCAAAAATCGTAAACATTAAAAAAAAATTCAAAATTTCACAAAATTTAAAAAAATTAAAGTTTCTAAAATTTCCAAAAATTATAAAATTCCTAAAATTCCTAGAATTTCTAAAATTTCTAAAATTTCTAAAATTTCTAAAATTTCTAAAATTTCTAAAATTTCTAAAATTTCTAAAATTTCTAAAATTTCTAAAATTTCTAAAATTTCTAAAATTTCTAAAATTTCTAAAATTTTTAAAATTTCTAAAATTTCTAAAATTTCTAAAATTCCTAAAATTTCTAAAATTTCTAAAATTTCTAAAATTTCTAAAATTTCTAAAATTTTTAAAATTTCTAAAATTTCTAAAAATTCTAAAATTTCTGAAATTTCTAAAATTTCTAAAAATTTTAAAATTTCTAAAATTTCTGAAATTTTTAAAATTTCTAAAATTTCTAAAACTTAAAAAATTTCTAAAATTTCCAAAATTTCTAATGTTTCAAAAATTTCTAAAATTTCCAAAATTTTAAAAATTTTAAAAATTTCAAAGATTTCAAAAATTTTAAAAATTGTAAACATTAAAAAAAATTAAAAATTTCTGAAAATTAAAAAATTTCAAAAATATCAAAAATTAAAAAAAATTAAAAAATTTCAAGCATTTCAAAAAATTTCAAAATTTCCAAAAATTTTAAAAAAATTTAGAAAAATTTTCCAAAAATTTCAAAAGCTTAAAAAAAAATTCTAAAATTTTTAAAGTTTATGTCGCCCACTTTCAATATAGGCTCAAAATTCAAGAGGCAAAAACAATATTTTTCAAAAATCTTCAAAATTTCAATGAAATTACACGTGCAATCAACTGAAAACTATTTACAAAGCATTTCCCTGCGGTAATAAACACATTTCTAGCATTTCTAACATTTCTATGATTTTTAACATTTCTAAAATTTCTAAAATTTTTAAATTTCAATAATTTCTAAAATTTCAATCATTTCTAAAATTAAAAAACTGTTAAATTTCTAAAATCTCTTAAATTTTAAAAATTTAAAAATATATGTATTTTTTAAATTTATTAAGAAATATCGAAGTAATCTGGGAGCGTGAACAGACGTATATTTTTTTCCGCTGTCATATTTTTGGAATTGGATTTTTTTTAAAAACGTTCGATTTCAATTTTTAAACCGGAGTTCCTGTACAATTTTAATGGTGGTAGCGGTTGAGGTAGTGTCAGTGGAATATCAAAACCCAGAATTCAACTTCTCGTTGGCTTGATGCTCTTCATGGGGGTGACGATTACACGAATAAGAAGGCAGGATCAGCAACAGCTGGAGCACTTTATGAAGTGGTCATCATGCTCCTGTTCCAATCTACCAATCCGGCCAGCAGTAGCAGACTAAATGCATCGTGTGGTGAGAAGTACCAACTTGCGGCGTCTTATGCCTTTGCTGCCGGTCGAGCTGTACCAGGATTGCTGCTGGAAGAACTGAAACCTTGATTGTTGCTGCCCGCTTCTTTACTGTAGTCCTGTTCAAGTCCAGAAGTCTTAGAAGAATTACGATTCAAGTGGCATTTGATGATAAGTCCAAACCCTGCTGGAGCTGTTGAATCTTGACTTGGTGAGATCTATCCATTTTATCTATCATTACAGTAGTTGTTCGGTAACCGGGCTGAGAACGTAGCCCAGTCACCGAATGTTGCTCGTTAACTGGGCTGAACAAAAAATAACGAGGGGACCACCGATGCATAATATTTTCCAGATGAAATATAAAAATAAAAGTTACCGTAAACTGGGGTCAATCGGGACACATGGGGCGAATTGGGACAGCAGTTTTAACCATGTTGGAGCAAAAAATTTAGATTTTTCTGGTTGGTTTCGGTTAAAAAAGACTCAGGCCAACAAAATGTGTACATCCATTTCCAAATTTATAAGCTTTAAGTGCACTAAAAACTGTTGTCCCTATTCAGACTGTAGTCCGGATTCACCCCAGATTACGGTACTCAAATCTATTTACAATGCTTACTTTTCATATTTCTTTAATTGATTCTTGAAATTAAACAAAAGTTTGAAAAAAGTTTTTTTATTTATTGAATATGATTTTTGCATCCATTAACCCCTCTGTCATTTTGGTTTGTTTTGGTTTTTTGACGT
Organism: Culex pipiens pallens; assembly: GCF_016801865.2. NCBI lineage: Eukaryota > Metazoa > Arthropoda > Insecta > Diptera > Culicidae > Culex > Culex pipiens. Next base: position 93,202,975 of record NC_068938.1, on the reverse strand, counting down.
TTGTCTGCTTTTTAACTGGGCTACGGCCCAGTTATCGAGCGCCCAGTTAAAAAGCAGCCCAGTTAAACAACGCCCAGTTACCGAACAACTACTGTATTTGATAGATGATTTTATTCCCTTATTTTATATAATATTCTATTGATCAAATAATTTATCCATATTATCCCATTCCCACCTTCCTTTTCTCCTATCCACATTTCCTCCCCCTCCCCTCCCCCCCCCCCCCCCCCCTGCCCCTAAATATTATTATCTGCCAAATTTACACTTACACACCGCACCACAACTGTTTCGGAGCGTTTGGTACGGTATGTCCACGCATCCTTCCTCCCCTGATGATTCTATGAAATGTGATCCGTTCACAGAATCTGTCTCTGCGGTTAATGCAACGCAGTAGGCCTGGCCGCTTTAATTTTTGCTTTACATTTTCGGGGTAACTCGGATGTACTGTAATCATTAATATTGACAAGAAAGGACTTGAGGCGTAATCTTACCACAAGTTCTTCCAGGATGCTTTCTTCGGACTGGCTGCGCTTGTGTTCGATTAGATTAGATTAGATTAGATATGTATTTTTTAAATTTATTAAAATTAAAAAATTTCATTTATTTTAAAAATTTCTAAAATTTCTCAAATTTTAAGAAATTTCTAAAAATTTTAACATTTTTAACATATCAAAAATCTTAAAAATTTCAAAGACTTTAATTTTTTTTAATATTTTTAAGATTAAAAAATTCCAAAAATTTCAAATATCTTAAAAAATATAAAAAAATTCAAACATATCAAAAATTTAAACAATAATATTTCAAAGTCTATCTCGCCCATCCTCCCTCTCTCCACTGGCTCAATTTTTGAATTTTTTAAAAATTTTAAAATTTTGGGAATTAAAAAAAAATATATATTTTTGAAGAGTTTCAATTATGCTCAAAGTGATTATTAACGCAGGGAAATGCTTTGTAAATAGTTGTGAAGTTTTTTGAAAAAATATTGTTTTTGCCCCTTGAATTTTTGAGCCAATATTAAAGGGGGAGAGGGGTGATGGGCGACATAAACTTTGAAAAATAATTGTTTAAATTTTTGAAATGTTTGAAATTTAATTTTTTTTTAAATTTTTTTAATTATTGAAATTTTTAAATTTTAAAAATATTAAAATTTTTTGAAGTCTTTGAAATTTTTAAGATTTTTGATATGTTAGAAATTGGATAGAAATGTGAAATTTTTTATAAATTTTAAAAGTATGAGAAATTTTAGAAATTTGATAAATTTTTGAAAGTTTAAAAATCTATGATATTTTTTAATTTTATGAAATTTTTAATATTTTTATTTTTTTCAAATTTTAGAAATTTTAAAATTTTTAAAAATTTAAGAAATTTTAGAAATTTTAGACATTTTGAAATTTTTTGAAATCTTTGATTTTTTTGATTTTTTTTAATGTTTACATTTTTTGAATTTTAGAAATTATTGAAATTTTAGAAATTATTGAAGTTTTAAAATTTTAAGAAATTTTAGGAATGTTAGAAATGTTAGATTTTTGATATGTTAGAAATTGAAATTTTAGAAATTATTGAAGTTTTAAAATTTTAAGAAATTTTAGGAATGTTAGAAATGTTAGATTTTTGATATGTTAGAAATTGAAATTTTAGAAATTATTGAAGTTTTAAAATTTTAAGAAATTTTAAAATTTTAGGAATGTTAGAAATGTTAGATTTTTGATAAGTTAGAAATTGATTAGAAATGTTAAAATTTTTATAAATTTTAAAAATTTGAGAAATTTCAGAAATTTGATAAAATTTTGAAAAGTTTGAAAGTTTTAAAATCTATGATATTTTTTATTTTATGAAATTTTTGATATTTTGAATTTTTTTCAAATTTTAAAAATTTCAGAAATTTTAGAAATTTTTTAATTTTTTTAATGCTTACAATTTTTGAATTTTAGAAATTATTGGAATTTTTGAAATAATTGAAGTATTAAAATTTTTAGAAATTTTAAATTTTTTAAGGAATTTTAGGAATGTTAGAAATGTTCGAAAATTTTTTTTCTAAAATTTATAAAATTTATAAAATTTATAAAATTTATAAAATTTATAAAATTTATAAAATTTATGAAATTTATAAAATTTATAAAATTTATAAAATTTATAAAATTTATAATATTTATAAAATTTCTAAAATTTCTAAAATTTTTAAAATTTTAAAATTTCTAAAATTTTAAAAATTTTAAAATTTCTAAAATTTTTAAAATTTCTAAAATTTCTAAAAATTTTAAAATTTCAAAAGTTTCAAAAAATTATAAAATTTATAAAAATTATAAAATTTATAAAATTTATAACATTTATAAAATTTATAAAATTTATAAAATTTATAAAATTTAAAAAATTTAAAAAATTTAAAAAATTTAAAAAATTTATAAAATTTCTAAAATTTATAAAATTTCTAAAATTTCTAAAATTTCTAAAATTTTTAAAATTTCAAAAGTTTCAAAAAATTCAAAAAATTTATAAAATTCATAACATTTATAAAATTTATAAAATTTATAAAATTTATAAAATTTAAAAAAAATAAAAAAAATTATGAAATTTATAAAATTTATAAAATTTATAAAATTTATAAAATTTCTAAAAAAATTAAAATTTCTGAAATTTCTAACATTTCTTAAATTTCTAAAATTTCTAAAATTTCTAAAATTTCTAAAATTTCTAAAATTTCTAAAATTTCCAAAATTTCTAAAATTTCCAAAATTTCTAAAATTTCCAAAATTTCTAAAATTTCTAAAATTTCTTAAATATCTAAAATTTCAAAAATTTCTAAAACTTCTTAAATTTTTAAAATTTCAAAAATTTCAAAAATTTTAAGAATTTCAAAAATTTCAAAAACTTAAAGTTTTCAAAAAATCAGATTCTAAAAATTTCCAATATTTCAAAGACATCAACAATTTTCTTCCCGTTCCTTTTTCACAGATTCTAAATCCGATTCCAAGAACATCTCCTTGGCCCCCTCGAAAGCTGAACCTGTCGGAAGAGGTGAGGAGGACGGTCCGAACATCCGGGACGTTGGACGAGTTCAAGAAAAGCTGGAGAGTCCATTGGAAACGGACAACCACCTCGGGCTGCTGTTGAACCTGCCGGAAGAGGTGGAGAGGACGACGGTCCGAACATCCGGGACGTTGGACGAGTTCAAGAACAGCTGGAGAGTCCATCGGAGACGGACGACCACCTCGGGCTGCTGTTGAACCTGCCGGCAGAGGTGAGGAGGACGACGGGCCGAACATCCGGGACGTTGGACGAGTTCAAGAACAGCTGGAGAGTCCATCGGAGACGGACGACCACCTCGGGCTGCTGTTGAACCTGCCGGAAGAGGCGAGGAGGAGGACGGTCAACACAGCCGGGACCGTGGCCAAGTTCAAGAACCTGTGAGTATGATGCGTCCTTTCAAAGTTATTGAACTAAAAATTTCCTTTTTCACAGATTCCAAGAACATCTCTTTGGCCCCCTCGAAAAGCTGAACCTGCCGAAAAAGGCGAGGAGGACGGTCCGAACATCCGGGACGTTGGACGAGTTCAAGAGCAGCTGGAGAGTCCATCGGAGACGGACGACCACCTCGGGCTGCTGTTGAACCTGCCGGAAGAGGCGAGGAGGAGGACGGTCAACACAGCCGGGACCGTGGCCAAGTTCAAGAACCTGTGAGTATGATGCGTCCTTTCAAAGTTATTGAACTAAAAGTTTCCTTTTCGTTCCTTTTTCACAGATTCCAAGAACATCTCCATGGTCCCCTCGAAAAGCTGAACCTGCCGGAAGAGGTGAGGAGGACGGTCCGAACATCCGGGACGTTGGACGAGTTCAAGAACAGCTGGAGAGTCCATCGGAAACGGACGACCACCTCGGGCTGCTGTTGAACCTGCCGGCAGAGGTGAGGAGGACGACGGTCCGAACATCCGGGACGTTGGACGAGTTCAAGAACAGCTGGAGAGTCCATCGGAGACGGACGACCACCTCGGGCTGCTGTTGAACCTGCCGGAAGAGGCGAGGAGGAGGACGGTCAACACAGCCGGGACCGTGGCCAAGTTCAAGAACCTGTGAGTATGATGCGTCCTTTCAAAGTTATTGAACTAAAAATTTCCTTTTTCACAGATTCCAAGAACATCTCTTTGGCCCCCTCGAAAAGCTGAACCTGCCGAAAAAGGCGAGGAGGACGGTCCGAACATCCGGGACGTTGGACGAGTTCAAGAAAAGCTGGAGAGTCCATTGGAAACGGACAACCACCTCGGGCTGCTGTTGAACCTGCCGGAAGAGGTGAGGAGGACGACGGTCCGAACATCCGGGACGTTGGACGAGTTCAAGAACAGCTGGAGAGTCCATCGGAGACGGACGACCACCTCGGGCTGCTGTTGAACCTGCCGGAAGAGGTGGAGAGGACGACGGTCCGAACATCCGGGACGTTGGACGAGTTCAAGAACAGCTGGAGAGTCCATCGGCGACGGACGACCACCTCGGGCTGCTGATGAACCTGCCGGCAGAGGTGAGGAGGAGGACGGTCAACACAGCCGGGACCGTGGCCAAGTTCAAGAACCTGTGAGTATGATGCGTCCTTTCAAAGTTATTGAACTATAAGTTTCCTTTTCGTTCCTTTTTCACAGATTCCAAGAACATCTCCATGGCCCCCTCGAAAAGCTGAACCTGCCGGAAGAGGTGAGGAGGACGGTCCGAACATCCGGGACGTTGGACGAGTTCAAGAACAGCTGGAGAGTCCATCGGAAACGGACGACCACCTCGGGCTGCTGTTGAACCTGCCGGAAGAGGCGAGGAGGAGGACGGTCCGAACATCCGGGACGTTGGACGAGTTCAAGAACAGCTGGAGAGTCCATCGGAGACGGACGACCACCTCGGGCTGCTGTTGAACCTGCCGGAAGAGGCGAGGAGGAGGACGGTCAACACAGCCGGGACCGTGGCCAAGTTCAAGAACCTGTGAGTATGATGCGTCCTTTCAAAGTTATTGAACTAAAAATTTCCTTTTTCACAGATTCCAAGAACATCTCTTTGGCCCCCTCGAAAAGCTGAACCTGCCGAAAAAGGCGAGGAGGACGGTCCGAACATCCGGGACGTTGGACGAGTTCAAGAGCAGCTGGAGAGTCCATCGGAGACGGACGACCACCTCGGGCTGCTGTTGAACCTGCCGGAAGAGGCGAGGAGGAGGACGGTCAACACAGCCGGGACCGTGGCCAAGTTCAAGAACCTGTGAGTATGATGCGTCATTTCAAAGTTATTGAGCTAAAAGTTTCCTTTCCGTTCCTTTTTCACAGATTCTGAATCCGATTCCAAGATCATCTCCTTGGCCCCCTCGAAAAGCTGAACCTGCCGGAAGAGGTGAGGAGGAGGACGGTCCGAACATCCAGGACGTTGGACGAGTTCAAGAAAAGCTGGAGAGTCCAATGGCGACGGACGACCGCTCGGGTTGCTGCTGAACCTGCCGGAAGGGCGAGAAGGAGGACGGTCCGCACAGCCGGGATTGACAGACTTGAGACTTTGCCGGAGACGGTTGACCACTTTCGGTTGTGGTTACTGAATCCGCCGGAAAAGGCAAAGCCAAAGACGGTGCGCTATTTGAAGTCAGCTGCTTATTCATTAACCCTATTTCTTTACGTGATATTTTTACATTAATAAACTTTAATTGTTACGCTGAGAGTATCTAAATTTATTTCATTTTGTAGAAACTTGTTCATTACAGAAAACAGCAAGAAAAACAGTATAAAAAGAAGAAAACCAAGAAGAAAATCAATCCACGAAATACGTCCGATTTTTTGCCAGATTTGTGCTGCTCTATTGCCCGCAGTCGTGCGAAAATCTGGCGCAAAATCTGGCGTGTGTCTGGCAAAACCCATCTGTCAAAACGCATAACCGATTGAATCGGTTGAAACGGTTCGTTCGCCTCAATCGTGCACGACCGGTTTGTTGCATATTCGCCAGAATTCTGGCGAAAATCTTGGGCCAGTCGGGGGGAAAATCTGCCAGACGTCTTGCGCAGCGCCCAAGACAAAACGCCCGCCAGGCGCCCCCCGTTTCCGTCTGGGTCGTTGTACTCAGAAAAATCGAGCCAAACATTTCATTAGAGCACAAAACCAAAAGCCGCGATTCGAGAAAATAAAATCGCTTGCAAAAAGTGGACAACTTGTTTCAATTCCTATTTAAAAAAGAAGCTTGACTGATGGTATTTTTACTGATAAAACGATAAAACACATCATTATCCTCAACTCTGCTTAAATGCTTCTTAATTTTTGTTGATTTTCGCAATAAAACTCATAATTAAAAAAAAAATCGTTATTGCGCCCTTTTAACTTTCCAACTGTTGTTCATAATGGGACCTTTCTAAATGCAATTTTAAAGAGAGCTGAAAGAGCACTAAAGCCCTGTCACCGGATTGTTGTTTTGAATGATGTTTACGGGCCCTTTTGTTTAGTTAGAAATAATGAGGAATTCAGTAGAAATTTTGATTATTGGTGAAGTTTTGTGATTGAATAGTTTAGATAAAGCATGTGAAACATAAAAATTCTTCAGAAGTGTACTGAACGGCAGCCGCGGGACCGTATTAAATATTGTTTTTTGACGAAGTTTTTCTCTGCAGAAATCCTTGGTGAAAAGTAAACCAAACTTTTTTTTGAAGTGAATTAGTGTTAAGAATGTATGAAAAGTTCATTTTATTACACACAAAGTTCCTCAAGTACGAAAACCTAACAAAAAATAAAAGGGCACATTTGAACTTTTTTTTTTGGTTTGCAGTGAACATGGTTATGTGCCCTTTTGTGTTTTTCATTTTTTCAATAGGAATTTGTTTGTTATCAATCTGATTCTTGGAGGGCATGTAGGAAGTGTACTAATGAATGGAATAGTGGAATAATCCCGAATGTTTACGTTTTGGTTTTGTGCCCTAATTAAATGTTTGCCTCGAAATAAGTTTTATCGCTGTACACAATAATATCAGCAATCTAAGCTTCATTTTAGGACCCAATCCACCATTCTGTTAAAAAACATATAAATTAAATGATATATATGTATTTCAGCCTGATGGCAAGATTGTCAAATTGTATGTATGGGCCGCGATACTCACATTGGTTGGACCGTGGACCCCGCTATTTGGTCGCTTTACCCCTCTGACGCTAAATATAGGGTAAAAGAGCCAGCAAATGTGCAATTGAAAAAAAGTTTTTTTTTGTGAAAAAATATTTCAAATTGTGTTTTTGATGAATAATTTTAAATATGTTTTGTCGAAAAATAAATAACTAGAAAAAATAAAATATTATCCAGCCTTTTGAGGACGAAATCAATCGTTCACATTTTTTAATGCTAACTTTATAAACATATTTTAGTGTTAAATGAGATTAAATGTCAATATTCCAAGAAGATAATGTACAGCTTGTGACGATAAACTACCTTTCCTTTACTTAGAAATCGTATCCAGAAGGAAAACGATCACCAGCTATGTTGGTCCGCACCGGGTTCTGAACTCCCATTTGCGAGGCGGAAGCCTTACCGCATGGCACGGTCTTAACAAAAAAAATTAACTAGACAATAAATAACAATTTCAAATTACAAACCTAAATATTAAATAAACTTATTTTCAAATTCACTTATAAATGGCCTGTATACCCTATTTTGTGCAACCAGTTTATGGAGCATTCACCCTATATGGACTGTCAAAAGTGAGGTTCACTTTTTGACAAGCTTGCCACCAGTCTGATGAATTTCTTAAATCGTAACATTCACTTGATGTTGCAACAGTGTCGCACGACAAGCTTCACTGCCGCAACATGACCCGAACCGGTTCGAATCCACGAGCAAAACAAAACACCGCGCAACGTAAACAAGGTTGAACAGCGCGCGCAAACTGCCGTTTGTCATGTTGTTTTTTTTTTTTTTTTTTTTTTTTTCCTTTGGGGGGTAAGGCTAAGACCACAGTTGATCCAACTCGCCGTCATGTTGTTTCGTGAAATAGATTTTTCTAAATTCCAGCTTGGATTGATGAGCTTGTCCGGTGTTTCGTTTAAAATGTGTTAAAATTGAGTGATTTTGTGCCATAAATACTGTTTAAAATGGTCCCGAACATTGCCGCGGCCGTCATCAAGCTCGGCCAGCAGAAGAAGAACGACGAGCTGAAGGAGATTTTGGAACGGATTCCAACCAAGGAGTTGGTGGATCTGGTTTCGTCGAATATCGGGGGCGCGGATGGGTTCACGCTGTGGCACTTTGTCCTGCTGGGGATGACCCACTCGAGCAAGACCAGCGACAAACGGTTCCAGATCACGATGGCCGTGCTGCAGCAGTTGAATCGGGTGGAACTGGCGACGAAGGTTGCGTTCGATATTGTTTCGCGGCTGGTGCTCGATTTGCCCAAGTTTGGGCCGGACCAGCTGGTAGAGATCTTGGAGTACTGTGTGGAGTCGATCCGGGCTGGGGATCCCAAGTGTATGGGTTGGAAGGATTTGCTGCCGGATGTGCTGTCGCTGCTGAGCCAGCAGGTGGGCCGGATCAGCGTGAATGGGTTCATTATGACGGGGGTGGAGTACAGGAAGAAGGTGCTGGACGAGCTGTTCAAGATGAAGATTCAGAATGGGATCTTGACGTCGTTTACCGGGATGTTTCGGGAGGTTCAGTTGAGCAGGGAGGAGGCGACTTTGTTGGTGGGGAAGGTTTGTGACGCCATTAGGCACCTCGAAGCGCTGGAGATTCCGGCGTTGACGTTTCAGCTGTTTCACGTGTGCCTGAAGTATAGTAGCTTGTTGGTTCTGCCGATTTATTCGCTGCAGAAGTACTTTCACAAGCATTACTACAAGAGGATTGCGTCGAACGACTGTGGAGACAGCACCGACTTTGATAGCATTGGTAAGATCTTTAAAACTTCATATGTTTTTGTAAATCTACAAATTATATTTTATTCCAGAACCCGTTTCCGACAAAGAACTCCGCGAAGCGGAAGAAACCATCCTGTATCACCTCTCGAACGTAACCGAATTCCGCCTGGACGAAGCTCAGGTCGTCGCCATGTTCAAACCCTTCCAGAACATGCCGGAGTTCCTGCTCACCCCGTTCGTCATCAGCGCGCTGATCGCGATGAGCAAGATCAACCGCACCCCGGACACCATGAAGGTCGTCTCGTCCCAAGTGATGGCCTTCCTGGTGCGGCTCGTCGCCGAGAACGAACACGAGCGCGAGCTCTGCCAGCGGTCGGCGTGGTGCCGAGGACGGATCGACTCCTCGGGCGTTCCCGACGTGAACCGAATCTTGACAATTTTAACCGAGCACAGCCAGGAGGGGATGGAGGTGGTCACGCCGGGTGTGATTCACTTTGGGTTTGCGCTGTTGATTGCGAAGAAGCAGCCGAAGCTGCACACGATCGCGATCGCGTTTTTGCAGAACTTTATCAAGAAGCGGTTCATCTTTGGCCACGGGATCGTGGACAAGTTGAAGCAGTATCTGTTTGTGGAGCTGGAGGCGATGCAGTTTTCCGAGTGTTTGATCACGTTGAGCCTGACGAGTGCGTTGACGCTGTCCGAGTGCGGGTCGTCGATCAGCTATATTTTGGAGTATTTGTTGCTGGTAAGTTTTTTATGCTAAAATTTTAAGAAACCTCTACAAAATCTCACATTTCTTCTAGATCGACGGCCACCACGCGATGCGCATCATCACCTTCCTCTTTCCGCTGATCCGGATCTCGCACACCATCCGGGACGCGTTCATCGAGGTTCTGCGCAAGGCCATGCACCACAGCGAAATGCGCACCCGCATGATGGGCGTGTTTGGCTTTTGCGCCCTGCTCAAACAGCTCAAGAACAACAACTCGCGGCGGGCCGTCCTCGGCGGTTCGGCTGGCAACCTCACCCAGCTGTCCATTTCCGGGATGTCGCTGCTGTCGCAATCGACGCTCGGACGCGCGGACAATCCGGACGTGCACTTTGACATGCTGACGCTGGAGATTTTGGGCATTCTGAGGCGCTGCTTCACGCAGACGGTGGAGATTCGCGAGCTGCTGTACGAGTCGCTGGGGCGGGCCGTCGAGTTCAACGGGAAGCTGCTGCCGCACGTGCTGCAGTTTGTGGATTGGCACTTTAGTGGGTACTTTGGAGAATCGCTCGAGGGCGCGCTCGAGATTGACTTTGAAAAGTGCGTGCGCTATCGACAGGGCGCGAGCGAGGACGTGTCGGCCGGCGATCAGCAGCTGGAGATTTATGACAACGTGGGCAAGCTAACCGCGTTTATGGTGCACTGTATGACGCTGGCCGATCAGCAGCAGGACATGGGCCACGATTGCGATGGGGCAAGGAAGCTGCTCGAAGATGTGGTGAACAAAATTGACGGAGTCACGTTGGATAGCTTGGGCATTGTAAATTGATGTTTTAAAAGCCAAGATCTCCCTTCTAACATTGTTCCTTCCTCACAGATTGGAACACTCGACCCAAAAAGCTGTGTCATTGCGTGCCACTACCTGAACACCGTCGAAGCCGGCATGAGCTACTGCATCTGGAAGACCAAACCGGACAACGGCGCGCTGCGCGATCTGTTGAAACTCTTCAAGCATCACCAGAATTGCAGTGACAAAATTAAGGTTCTTTCAAATTCAATTCTCAATTCGCCTTCCTACTAAATCGAGTTTTTTTTTATTGCAGAAAATGGAACCGAAAAAAGCAGGCAGGAAGGCGGTCAACAACGAAACGATCGCGTCGACGGCAGCTGCGGGAGCGTCTTCAGCGAAGAGCTTGTCCTTCAGGCCGGAAAATGTGTGGGATTTGGCGACGGTCGAGCGACTGCTGCGCATCGTGTTCGAGTAAGTTGTTATATTTATTGTTACCTTAACTACTTTTTGTAAATTTTGACTTGAAATTACTACTGATTTTGACGTTTGAGTGCTTTTGAGTTTGCAAAAATTGAGCACTTCCCAAACACGGATGTGCACTTCAAGTACCTAGAATGCATAACATTTTGAAAGGAGCTTAGGGTCCGACATTTTTGCCTTCCTCACCTTACTGAGGAAAGGCTATAAAATCACTAGAAAACTGAACTTCTCAATTAGACCTCCTAGACCCACCTTCACGTATACCTATCGACTCAGAATCAAATTCTGAGCAAATGTCTGTGTGTGTGGTGGGATGTTGATCAAAAAATTGTCACTCGATTATCTTGACATTGGCTGAACCGATTTTGTCCGTTTTGGCGTCATTCAATCCGTCTTGGGGTCCCATAAGTCGCTATTAAAAATTATGCGGTTTAGTTAAGTACTTCAAACGTTATGCTAAAAAAACGATTTTAACAAAAGTTCGGAAGATTGTAAAAAGGGTGGTTTTTGTAAGAAAACCTGACATGTTATACATTTTTAGAAAGGTATTGAAAAGACCTTTCCAACGCGACCAATACATTGAAGATATGACAACCCTATCAAAAGTTATTAGCACTTAAGTGTTATTTATGTAGTTTTTGGAAGCCGGATCTAAAATATCATGATGAAAACGTTGTCCGGATCTATAAAGCAACCTGTCGTTGAACAGGTTATCAAAAGACCTTTCCAACGCGTCCAAAACATTGAAAATCTGACAACCCTTGTTCGGCCGATGCCGAAGATTTCACCAAGATATTCGCAGTTTGAAGCAGTGTGCGCAACCCCACCCCTGCGCCACTGACAGAACGGCGCTGCCAACTTGACAGCAGAAAACAACGAGCAAGAAAGCGCGCGCAAAGGCAAGCAGCAAGGTGTGCGCGGCCATTCGCACGGAGGAACACAAAGAGGAACCAAGTCGCACGAAGGATCGCAACGAAAGAACATCTTACCTTGTAAATAGATCGGTAAATAGAAGTTTTTTGGAGAGAAAAGTGAACTTCCGCGTGTTTGATTTGTCCGAAAGTAAGTCCCACAAATCCGCGAGTGTTTACAGTCCGCTCGATCGAAGAAACAGTCCACCTCGCCTAATAACCGTTGCCAGTTGCCGCAACATTTGGTCCATTCGAACCGGACAGAGGACCCGAAAGTTCGCGAGTGAGCGGCGGACCAACCGGATGGTCGCCATTTTGAAAATCTCGATTCCGCAGAAGAAGAAATTTGGAGTCGCGATCAATTCAAACGCCTCGCGTGCCTCCGGATGAGGAAAAGCTTATCCTCCATCTCGCGATCGTCTCGAGTGCTCCGCGTGAAAACGTGTCGCGTGTCTGTGTTCTGCAAAACGTCAGATCGGAAGAGGGAAGATCAGCGAAACGCGTCGAGCGGAGCGAAGTGAGCCGGAAGTTGGTTACCGGCAGAAGAATAGAAGTGCGTTCGCTCGGCGAGGAGCAAGCAAACGATGCCATCTTGCCGCAGATAAAGTGCCAAACCGAGACCGGAAGTGATAGTTTTAGAAGGCGACTCCGTGGCCTGAAGAACGGCGGAAACAGTGGCGGCAAGAGCCCGCAAAAAAGCGAAAAGATGTTCGCGTAAAACCTGTGTGTGAGAGTGTGTGCGGTGAGCGTAGCGACGCCATTTTGTTTGGTTCCCAAGCGTGGAACATTCCAGTTCGCAGTACCGCTGCGAATTTGGCGGTCGCTCCAGCTGCACACGGTAGAAGAAGAAGCAGTGGAACGTGTCCGGCTGCAAGCGTCAGCGGGCCAGTTCCAGATCCAGCCGCGTCGAGGCCACAGCACCGACGGAAAGGGCCTGCTGCAAGCGTCAGCAGGAGAGTTCCGGGAGGGTGGCTGCGACGAAGAATCCCGAAGAAAAGTGTTTCGCTTAAGAGCAAGTGCGACACCCCGAATAAAAAGTCCTGAAGTTGACCTGCTGCAAGAGCTAGCGAGGAAGGTTTCGGATACCGGTTGCGAAGCCGCAACTACCCGAGCAGAAAGTGTTTTGCTGATGTGCTGCCGCTGTCGTGTCGCCACGAGCGCGATCACGGCGGAACATTCAAATCTAGAGATCCCGAAACTAAACACCAGAAAAGATGAATCCCGCTGGACATCCGAGGTCCGCGAAGAGGTTGGCTAACAAGCGACGCCAGCTGAAGTTGAAGATCCTGCTACTCCAAGACCGACTTTCCACCCTTGAAGAAGACCAGCAAGTGCCATCCTTGCCAGAGTTCCGGGTGTTCGCGAAGAACATCGAGCGATTCTACGGTGAGTTTGATCGAGTGCTGCGAGAAATTGAGGAGTGCGACAGTTTCGCCGATGAGCGAGACGCCCATGACATGGAGTGTGCGACGATTGAGGGGCTACTGCAAGGAGTCAACAACAAGATTGTAGCCCTCAGTCTCGCACTGCTGTCCCAGCCCGTCCAAGACACTGAACAACAACAAGCCCAGCCTTTGGCAACCTCGCAGCAGTGTGCCGGTGAAGGCGATGTTCCGGAGAGAACCGACCCAGCTGCAGCTGATGCTAAGGTATGTGCCCCAATCCAACTCCTCTCGAGCCCATCCAACGCAACCACAGAGCGTTGCGACTCGTTGTGCACGCGGTGCAACGGTTGCCACTTGTGTACCGACTGCTTTGCACCCAGTAAAGTACCGCTCGGACAGAGTCACGAGACGAACTCCAACCTGAAAGCCAACCAAAGCATGCCAGAAAGATCCCTCCAACCGGAGAAACCCTCTGAAATGCATCACCAGATGCAACCGCCCGCCGAACCTGAAGTGATTCGACACGAAGTCTCGACAAGAGTTCGAGGCGACGTCGACATGTCCGGCGATTCGGACGTAACTCTTACGCAGCGGTCAGACGAGCGGATCCACGGTGACCTCGACGTTGGCTGGTGTCAGCCAGTGGAACTTGGTTCACTGCTACCAGCCGACGCAGAGCGAGAAGTCACCGAGTCCGATGACCCGCAAGCTGTTCCAAGGCCGGAGACAGCTAGACTGTTCGACGAAGAACTCGATATCACCACGAATCAGGCAGTGAAGGACGAGGAAGCTCGCTCACTGCAACCAGCCGAAGCCGACGAAGTGAACGACGAGGACCGTTCGCCTCCGATCAGTGCACAGCCCGTTTGCACATCACCAGCCGTCCAAGAGGACGCAGCCACAAAGCCAAGCCACAAGAGTGAGACGTACAGCTGCCAGCTATACAACGCCAACGTCGCACGATCAACCGATCGTGTCCGTGCAGCCAGAAAGTTTGCGGAGAAGCTGCTGCAGTCCGTGATCTTCACCAACAACGAGAAGCAGTCCCGTTTGGTTTGGGACCCGGGATTGCAGCTGAGCTCTGCCTCCCGCTCAACCATTCGACCAACCGAAGAACACCACCAGATGGCAGCAAGCTCGGGACGAAGCATGCGCATCTGGTCCGAGATCCTTAACCACCAACGAATTCCAGCGTGGCCAGCGGCCGATTCTCTTCTAGCGGGATTGATGTTAGAAGCCGAGCCTTCAACCCGGGGGGAGAATGTTCGGCCGATGCCGAAGATTTCACCAAGATATTCGCAGTTTGAAGCAGTGTGCGCAACCCCACCCCTGCGCCACTGACAGAACGGCGCTGCCAACTTGACAGCAGAAAACAACGAGCAAGAAAGCGCGCGCAAAGGCAAGCAGCAAGGTGTGCGCGGCCAGTCGCACGGAGGAACACAAAGAGGAACCAAGTCGCACGAAGGATCGCAACGAAAGAACATCTTACCTTGTAAATAGATCGGTAAATAGAAGTTTTTTGGAGAGAAAAGTGAACTTCCGCGTGTTTGATTTGTCCGAAAGTAAGTCCCACAAATCCGCGAGTGTTTACAGTCCGCTCGATCGAAGAAACAGTCCACCTCGCCTAATAACCGTTGCCAGTTGCCGCAACAACCCTATCAAAAGTTATAAGCACTTAAGTGTTATTTATACACTTTTTGGAGGCCAGATCTCAGATATTTTGATGAAAACGTTGTCCAAATATATCATGCGACCTATCTTTGGATAGGTAATTAAATGACCTTTCCAACGAATGTGAGGAAGGCACCAACCACCTAAGGGTGGATTAAGTAACGTTTTAGTGAACGATTGCTACGTAATGTTTCATTAGACTAAACAAGTGACACTGTGGAATGAACGTAAAACAGCACGTAGCGTTTGTCTTTGAGATGGCCAGTTTTGGCTCCTCTCCGGCAGCTTGCGTTGGTGTCATCAGCGTTCCAATGCGAAGAGTTTCTCCTTCTCCATACTGAGCTCGAACGAAGCATACTCATCCGTTCAGCTCTTCTTATTGTTGCAGGTTCCAAATTTCGAGATGATTTCATATGGAAAGGGAAACTCGAAAGTTCTACGCCGATGTATGCGAGGCGGTCGCTGCTGGAGGATCGTTTCAACGTCGTTACGTATTTTCTGCGCTCTTTCAAAAGTTTTCGAAAGAATAATTTAAAAAAAAGTACTGACTTCGTCTCAACGCAAAATTTACTTTCTCCATATCATAGGAATGGTCCTCCATTCCAATGGTTATGTTGTGCTTTTTCTGCTAGATTTTCCAAAGGCTTTTGACACGATGTGGCAAATGGGCAGTATTCGTGATTGCCGAGAGTCGCAGGACTCTCGCCCTTTGCTATTAGTAAGTATCCAGCAAAGCAAAGGGTATAGCATGCATTTGATACTGTCAACTCCCATTCGGCTGTGTTCTCGTCGCTGTCATGTTGTAAACTGGAGCCGAGGGAGGTCCTGTTGTGAATTCTAGGTAGAATTCGCCATCACCCAAGACACGAAGGCACGAAGGATAGACCATGTCTTGGGGGGTGAAAGGATGATAGGATTTAGTGATAATACCACAATTTTAATATTTGTCTTTCTCTCTTATTTCAGAGGATGCCTGGTCTGAGTTCTAAGTGTTGCAGAAGCCTTCCGCTCTACATAATGGAGCCTTCCTTCTATCATTTCCTGTATTTTGAAAAAGGTGATGCGCCGAATGTGGACATATAGTTTATCACACTTACTCCATACGGTGTGAACGTGAAATGCTGTATGTTTGCAATTGGTGCATTGGCTATTTTCAAAACAAGCTAGATTTTTCCTATTATTTTAAGATAAAATTTAGTAAAATCTATCCATCTATTTATTTTGCTATTGCTATAACTTGTCCCTTACCTCACAAACTTTAACTACAGTCATCCCACATATTCGGAACACCCACATATTCGGAACACATTTGTGATAATTTGTTGATAGCATGCCAAATGCAGCTTTTCTCTCGACCCTACTATTTTTAAGACCTTTATTTGGACATTTTCTTGCTATTTCACTAATAATAGTAGTACTTTTTGAACTTAAAAACATCATTTCAAGACTATTTTATCGTGAGCAGCAAAACACTGCCTCCAAATTGCCTGTTCCATGATTGTGGTATGTTATTGTGCCTCCCACAATTGTGGAACACCTGAATTTAACTGATATTTTCACAAAAAAAGTTTACAGACCATGGATAAAACATCACTAAGCTTGAGTTTCACTGGTTGCAGTGTGTGAAGTCATTATTTTGTTACAAATATGTACCCCGGGAGAGATCCAAAGTTTGTTTACATCCGTAAGAAAAAAGTGTTCCGAATTTGTGGATTTCAAGGGTAAAAGTTTTTCTTCTAAAACTTGATATAGAAGTTAAAATTTGCAGTTGTTCGATACAGCATTCGAAAGATCGCAAGAAAAGCTTTAAAATGAAGGTAAAAGCGAATCATTAAGTTCAATTATCGATTTGCTATGATTTTTTGAACATTGGCCGATCTGTAAACTGTTCCGAATATGAGGGATGGCTGTACTCTATTCTTCAAACTTGGAATCGCAATACATTATTGTAGAAATATAACTGCTGAAAAAAATTGGTAAGAAATTTGGGCATAACTGTTACTAATATGATTAAAGGTACGTTCCATCTGTTTTATTATATTATTCTAGTTTGTTTGTCCTGTCCCATATTTCACAACTTCAGTTGTTTACTTGTAAACTTCTCGTTACAAGTTGGTAGTTCTGTCTAGTTGCAAAATAAGGTTTCTTTATTCTTTCTTTCTGTGTTAGTCTGTTATTCAATGTTCGATTTTATTTTACATTGTACTTATCCCATTTTTTCTCTTTTTCTCTTTCATGTACCTTGCGAGCATACGATGACCGAAATAGTCATTGTATCAGCCAACACAAGTGTATTTTTCACAAAACCGCGAAACAGAACAAGTATTTTTATAAGTGCGTGAATAACAATCGGTCGTTGAAGCTCAAAAAATGTGAGAACAATATCGCGCCGTGGTTCAGTGATAATAAAGCGAAGAAAGTAGACGACGATTCCGCATGAAGACTATAGCGGAAATTATGTGTTAATTGCACAATGGATCAAGGTTTGAAGTTGACGCTATCAAAAGGGAATGGTAAGATGCAATAGTAATATTGCTAGGTTTGATAGTGTCAAAAGGTAAGATCAAGGAATAAGGATTATATGAAACTATATTGTCATAATTATTGTATTCACTGAAATATCTATCCGTTTTCTACCCCAATGTGTCCTGCACTGGGGGTGCCTGGGGTAACTTCGAGTTGACCTGGGCCGCCCGAGGAATTATGTCGTAGGTGGCTCGTGTACAGGTTCACTCACCTCTCCTCGCGGCAAGGTTTTCCGTCTACACTCGAACATGCAACATGGGACAGCATGAATCTTCAGCTGAAGCCGGACGAATGTATTCCGAAATTACAGAATTACAGAATTACAGATTTTCCAAAGGCTTTTGACACGATTTCTCATGATTCATTGTGTAAAAAATAAGAAATATGTTTGGTTTTATTTTCAGATGGATTTTCGGAGAGATGGAGCAGCTCAAACACTTATTTGTGTACTTTTTCCAACGTTTCGATTTTTATTAAATCATATTCAGTAAATGTCTTCTACAGCATACCCTGCAGCGACTGCAACCAACAATGCATAGGAATGACAAAAAACAAACTCCGAACCAGGATATCAGGCCACAAATCAACACTCAACACACTGGAACGACTACGACAAACAGGTATCCCCCAAGACGATCCCCAAATAACAACACTTAGCGAACGCACAGCATTGCTAAACCATTGCATCCAACAAAACCACACATTTGCTTTTAAAAACACAAACATTCTAGACCGACACAACATAGAATCAGCTTTGCCCATCCTCGAAATGCTTCGTAGCATCGTAGCTCGAGAGGCAACGAAAATCAATACCTTATCTAGCTAACAGAAAGAAGATCGGAAGGCGTCTGGTTGAGTTCGTCGCGTCTATTCCGTAACAAGTTCATGAACTAAATGATTATATAATTAAAAATCAGACTACGCTATCATTGCAGCATTGCGTTTAACACCTCATTTTATAAATAAATATTATTTGGTTTTAACTTTCCACAGCCGGCTGTCTAAGATTAAACCATTTCATTAAAAATTTAACAACAGTTAAACGGGAAATGTCTCATCCGCAGCATCCGATTGTTTGCCTTGAGAATAAAATATAATACCTTTCAACAAACACTATGATTTTGGGTCGCATCATCATCTTCTATGATGAATCCTAACCAAACACCCTATCCTAATAACAAGTTTTCAGGTTCCTGGCGCTCGTGGGGTGTAAGCACAGAGTGAATCAGCTGCCCTAGTAGCAACCTGCGCTAACTAACGTTCCCTTCCCTTAAAATCGAGATCTACAAACTGACATGGCGGGCGCAGTTGGTGGCCAATGACTGTTACCTATTCGCAACTGATCTTGTTTTGGCAATCATAATTTAAAAATTACTGTAACTCAAAGCCGTTGCATCGTTTCAAAAAGTGATCAAAGACAAACTTGTAGGAAATTGGACGGGCTTTCTGAAAAAATAAATACACTGAAAAAAAAATACATGCCAATTCAATGAGATTTTGCAATTTTTAAGTTTAAAAGTTAAATTTAAAGGTGATGTCACGATTTTTTTTTCGTTCAAAATTTTTGAGAGAATAGTCTAAAATGTAACAAAAAGACTCACAAAAAATGCAGGATGGTATGCCTCTCCTAAAAAAAATACAAAAATCAATTACTAAAACTGTTTTTTTCTGAAAAGTGGTCTAAGCGTCCAAATTTAAAAAAAACCGATAGTGGGAATCGATTCTCCAGACAATTTTACATAAAAGTCTCAATATTGACCATTGTCCTATGTCCAATCCTTGTGAAGATACAGTGGTTTTAAAACTAAAAATGTTGAAAAAATAGATTTTTTGTTTTGCAATTTCTAAATAACAGACTTGATTTTTCAGTCTCGAAAATATTTTTACCGGAAAGCTCGTCCAATTTCCTATAAGTTTGCCCAACACTCAAAGCGTGTTCTAGCGTGTTGCTCGTACTGACTCAGAGCAAGGGTGAGTTGTAGGTGTAAGGCCAGTGCGTGTTCGTCGGGAACCTAGTGCATAAGATCGGCCAAGGCCCGTTCTTACACTGAAAATTGCGAATTGTTTTTGGAGGTTTCTGTCGGAAGTACATTCGCTTCCTCTGAGGACACTGAGAGTGATTTTGCTTGTTCACGTTCAACCACCCTCTTTTGGCCCCTCATACGGCAATAATTCAAAAATGCTCCCTTCAAGTCTGAGCCACTGTAATCCAAGGCAAACGCTACGGACCCGGTGGCATTTTTCGAGACGAGATTTGCCTGATCACGCCTTCTATCGGATGGGGAAGTAAAACGTCGGTCCATTAGCGTAAAAGAGGTTTTGAGTGACTCACCACACATAACCTTCGGACGCCTAGAAATGAGCAGAAACTTGCAACAGAGACCACAAAATACCCGGGGGTCGTTAAAGTGGATTGCTTTGCTTTACTACATAGGTTATCCTTGAGGCCCTGTTGGTTATCTCATCAAATCAAATCAAGATATCATACTAATCATCTCCCGTTTCTATTTCCAGCGACTCCACCGCGTACGCCACCGAGGAGGACCTGGAGGCGCTCCGCTCGAACCGTGACTTTACCCAGTTTGTGCTGCGGGTGGCCACCGAGAAGCTGGAGGCGCTCCGCACCACGCCCGAGTACTGGCAGATCAAGCACAGCAAGCGCATATTCCACCACCTGTGCGAGTGCGGCAAGATCGCGTACGACCGGTGCGTGAAGCGAACCAACGAGCTGTGCTCGAACGGGAACGTGCAGGTTGCGTTGGCCGCCGTGGAGTGCTTCCGGCAGGCGCTGCTGACGGCGCTGGCGGTTTACGAGCGGAAGTTTGTGGATTTCTTGAGGATGATTAGCTGCTCGCTGGGGACGGCTTTTCGGGGGGATTTGCTGCAGACGCTACACGGGATTGTGGATAGGTTTTTCGAGGATGGGGCGGAGTTGGAGGTGGCTGGGGAGAAGACGATTCATGGTTTGTTGGTTTGCTTGGAGATTTTGTACACGTCGGAGGGGCTGGAGATTACGCACCTTAACGGTGCCTACTCGTGGCTGCAGGACTTTTGCGTGAACCACAAGTTGAAGGTGAAATCGCTCGGGATTGTGCATCGAATTTTGTTTGATTTGCGGTTGAAGACGCAAACGGGAGCGTATTTTGATACTGTTTCGATGCTGGTTGAGAAAAAGTACGGCCAAATTCACGAAGAAGAGTTGGCGCCCAGCTTCGCGCTTAAGTCGATCAGCTCGATCACGGTCGAGTCAGCGCTGATGGCGCTGTGCAGTGTGACCAAGCAGCAGCTCGACGACGTGGAACATTTCGTGCTGAGGACGAACAGTGTGCTCGGCAGGTTGAAGATCTACGGTCAGGGCGAAAATGATGAGTGTAAGTTAGCAAGGAAATTTTATTGATAGTTACAAGCTAGTTGATAACTTCTTTCTCGTACACAGATCTCCACCAGTTGAAGACCATCGAGCGATCGATGTGCTCCCAGCTCGTGCACATCATGTCGGTGGCAACGCACCTGGCCAACACGCAGCTCACGCTCGGAACCTGCATGGACGCGCTGCTGAAGCTGCTGATCAGTCTGTACGGTTGTTTGACTAACCTGGCGAAGCACTTTATCACGCGGCACGCGGTGGCGGCCGTCTCTCACGATTCCACCAAGTAAGTCCACTTCAACTTAGACTGCGAATTAAATGATCAAATCCAATCTCCAAACAGGTTCAACCTGGTCATCAAATCGTCCAAGCCACTGGCGGAGAAAATCTACCTTCTATTTCCGCACATCGAGGAGAACATCCTCGGCCAGTCGGAGGAGGGCGGCGGCGACGACGAGGACGCACCGCGCAAATCAACCACCGATGCCAAACGGAACCGCGAAAAGGTCCTCCGCCAGACGAAGCTCATCCCCAAGGTCGTTTTCCGCATCGAAACGTTCAACAAGTTTGTGCTCCTCCTAAGCAAGAAGACCAAAAAGGACCTCACCTACCTCCTCCACCTGGGCACCGTGCGCGACTTCCGCATTCGCGAACCGGCCCTCGTGGAAGCCATCCGAAAAGTGTGCGACGGACAACCCGTGGACGAAACCACGTCCGAGTTTGGCGACCTCGCGGACTTAGACGCGCACGACGAAGACGAAGACGACGCAGCTCCACTGGTCGAGAAACCCTCCGACTCCACGGCCGGCCCAGCCACATCCAAATCGATCGGCGTCGAAGAGAGTCAACTTGACGAACAGGAGTCCAACACCGACCTCACCGAGCTGGGCAACGAAAACGTGGCGCTCAAAAATCTCGCCCTGCTCAACGAAAAGAGCCGCCGTCGGTCGAGCAAGAAGCGCAAAACCGCCGACGCCACCGCAGAAGATGCGGAGCGAGTTGCTGCCGTGCCGGAGGTTAAAAAGAGAAAGGTCACCACCAAGGGGGGCGGAAGCAAAAAGGGTAGCACTTCGCCCAAGATTAACAAACGGGCGCTGGAGACGATGAACGAGATCGCTGCACCGCTGGCGAAGGTAACGACCACGCGGACGCTTGGGCCGAAGCGATCAAAGGGACTGGCGGTGGAGAAGTCGTGAGTTTTTTGGGTAGATTTGTAAGAATGAAAAAGTACAATTTAGTACCTGTGTGCTATCGAAAGTGCAGTTTTTGAACTTTTTTTTGCGTTGAATAAAATTCAATAGTATCATATTTCTACAAAATAGTGCCATCATATGTTATTTCATAAAAGAAATCACCCGCAATTCCACGTCAAACCAGCCGGATCCAACCAAATGTCTTCAAATTTATTTGGTTGATACTTAGTTGAAAATGAAGGTATATTTCAATGTAACAGAAAAAAAAATCGATTTAATATCACCAGAGGTGAAATAGAGCCTTTCTTACAAAATGATGAAACTCAGAAAAATATATCGGTGCAATTATTTTTTCAGATACATAATGATACCACCCAGTGAAAATTTGACCTAAAGCTTCTAATCTTTTTAGATTAAACCTCGAATGCAATTTTTTAGAAGTACATTATAATAGGTCACAAGATAATGATATTTAATTTAGAAAAACTTATTGGATTGACATTATTAGAAAAAAAGGGTACTCAGTCTTTGATGTTAGTCTATGATTAACTAATAGAATACACTCAAACCCCGATGGTTTGACACCAAATGTTGTCCCCCCCTTTTAAACGGAGTTCACACACACTAACAAACGTTTGTTTTGATAGTGCGCGTGAGCGCCGTGTAAAAAGTGACAGTTCGTCACTTTTTAGTTTGACTTTGACCAACCAACGGGGTACAAACTAAAAAAGTGTCAAACGAAAAAGTGACCAACCACCGGGGGTTGAGTGTATGTATATATTGCACTTTGTCGATCTATTATGAGAAGCCAGAAAGAACACTTTCACGCGCAGCGTAAAACGCGCAAGCGTAAATGTGCTGGCGTTTATGCATTGACTCGACGACTTGTAGATCTTTTGAGCGATAACGAGCCGGGGCTTCGAATTGATGTTCAGTATATGATTCTGTACAAAACCAAAAATTTAATGATAAAAAATAGGGTAAAAATAAGACGAAAAACACTAATATGGCTATATCTCTGGAAATACATTTTGGAAAAGCTTCAAATTTTGGGCCCAAGCAGTTTATGGCGCATGTTTTCGAATGGCTTTTTGTTTGAAACTGAATTCGTTTAAAAATATCTGTAAAATAGTCCAAAAAATACCTCTAAAAATGGCTTTGACCACATTTACTGGTCGAAAATTGTGAATCAAAAAATAAAATGTTCGTCTCCGACCCCACGGCTACAAATCTGAAATATAAAAATTGTGGGTTTTACGAGTGGTTTTCCAATGATGGAAGACACAAATTTTTAAGAGCGGATACAGACATCGCCCAAGTATTTCAGAAAAAGAGCTCTCAAAAATCAGGCTTTGAGTTCCGGGTTTCGGGCCAAAATTCAATCGAAAGAGCGCATCAAAACCTTCAAATTAGTAATAGGATTTTTTTCTGGGACGATTCCCCGCCGTGCACGATTTTTTTAAGATTTCTGAAAAAAGCGTTTTTCCAAAAGCAAACTTTACACCTTTCTTCTGTAAGAAAGGCAAAAACGAAAAAAACACTTTAAAAAATATTTACAACGAACTAAAAAAAAGCAAAATAACCATTTTTGAAAATAACAAATGACAAAAAGCCTTTTATTCCTTGTAGAAAAATTAAAAAAGGAAAACTTTCTCGAAATTTTTCGATCTTTCGAATACAAATATTTAAAAAAATTTAATCGACTCAAATGAAAAGGCCCAAACGCACTCATTTTAAACCAAATTTGATTTTTTTAGTTTTCTTTGTAACGGGACCGTCCATAAACCACGTGGATACTTTTTGGGCAATCTTTTTGCTCTCCCTCTCATTCCAATCGGGTAATACAGCAAATGGCTCAGAATGACCGATTTCGTTAAGTCGCTCTAAGCTGACTGAAAAAAGTGTGCGATCGGCTTTGCTGTGATCATTGAAGGAATTGCTAAAAATCCAAGATATCAATAATATTTTGAAATTTCGTTGTTTACACAACATGAGAGACACATTTGGCAGCAATCTCTACCATGCCAAATTCTAATTGACGGCAAACTGTTGTAGTACAGGCCAAGTGGGCGCCGCGCTGGTATCTTTTTGGGCTCTCTCCTCTCTGAACATATTTGTGTAGGTATGACTCGGGTTGACGGACGGTTTAGGAAAAGAAATTCACGATTGAGCAAGCCGCTGGCAGCCAGCGTGTCGTGTTCGCTCGCGAATGGTTGCGCACTCCAGTCGGCAAAGATTCGCTCGGCGATGAGTGAGTGATTTATGATCTTTGAGCCGGAAATCAGGACCCTTGTTAAAGTCTATAAGCTTGAGGATAACTCACAGACAGGGATGGAATAATCGCAACAAAAAATCTTGTTCGCTAGCGAATTTTCTTCACCCGCGAAAGAAAATCGCTCCCGAACTTTTCGAAAAAAAAAATCAATCAGTAGAAGATTTGTGGTGAATTTTATTGTTTTGTTTACATACACTGTTAAACTACGAATAGTGACAGGTATTTTTTGAACGTGTGACGTTACACCTGCAAGAGTAGTTGTGAAATCGGTGTTCCGCTGAATAATCAAGATGTTGATTTTTTGAGTTTGCTTTTGCCGATTTTTCGTGCGCGAGAGAGCCACGTTCCCTTCTGTTTTTTTTCTCTTGGTGAGAGTCAAAAAAATTTCTTTTGAAAAAAATTCTTCCATCGCTGCCGTCACAGATCAAATTTGAAAGAAGAAGAAGAAGAAAAACTTCCAGGTTTCGTGAATTGACAAAATTCTACGTTGGTTTCCCGGAAAATTTATCATTGAGATTAATACTGAGAATTATGTGTTTTTTCCGGTCTGTATACTGCCGTTCTACACATAATTGTCCCATGTTCAAAAAAGGGCAACTGAGAAAAACGCGATTGAAATTTTTAGAGCGATTTCTGTGTTTCTACGCATAATTGTCCCGTGGGTCCCTATTCGCCCTAAACAAGATAAAATGCTTCGTAAAACTCATGATTTCGTAATAGAAACTACTTGGTGGGACAATTATGCGTAGAAGTTCAACGATGGGACAAACAGACTTGGTGTTGTTTTAAATGTTTTTCTGAAAGCATACGTAAAACTAAACTTAAAAATGATAAAAAATCAGAATCGTCCAAAAATGACATGGGCAATTATGCGTAGAACGGCAGTTTAGGAAAACCAAATAAATGAAAATATTCAATAGGTAAAAATGGGGTCTTGATTTTTTTTGTGTAAATTTCAAACTTATCTGACTTGATAGCAGATCTTAAAAAATATAACAGTTTTGTAAAGAAAATTCACACCTTTCGATCCCCTTTTCATAATGTTTTTTAATTCGTTTTGATTGTGAAAAGATATTCACAACCTCTATCCGAAGGTTTTGTATGGGACTTTGAATAATCGAATCATGAGCAAAAAAAATTTGTTTTCTTGTTTTTTTTTTTATTTTCTTGCTTTTAACTACAAGTTTGAATTCTGCGACCCGATTTTAGACCCTATTAAATTAAAAAATGTAAGCTCGACAACCAAAAATAGATATTTTTTTTGTGATTCGATTATCCGAATTGAAATTTTGCCAAGTCCTTCGGATAATCGAGTCTGGACTGTATATAAAAAGGTGATAAACTACAAAAGAATGAAAAAGTGACACATAAAGAAACCTAAAAACAGGCACATATACTGCAGCTGTTTTTAAACCTACAAAAGCTTGTACTTTGCATGATACCTAAAATAACTCTGTGGTATATGCTCCGTCAGACTCTGCTGGGGCAGGTTCCTCCTTTAGGACCAGTACCCCAGTACCCACGGCGAATTCTGAAGATTAGGTCTATTCCCGTACTTGCAGAATTGCAGAATTTCTGCAACTTCTGCAGAATTCTGCAGCCAGCATAAGTCAGTTTTTTGCAGCACGTTCCCGTTCAGCTCGCTCTCTTCATCTCTCTCTTTTGCAGAAGTTCTGCAAGGTGAGAAACCGCAAAACTTTTGCCTGGGTAGTGCGTTCCAGTACTTTTTCTGCAATATTGTACACAGCTGAGTGGATTTACTCAAATTGGGCATTAAAGTTGTTTAATTATTTCAAAATATAAAAAAATGGTTCACAAAAAAAGTAATTGAAAGAATTCTTAAGTTTAGTTTACCTCTATAACGGGGATATTATTTTTTATGCAGTACAACATTTTATTTAAAAAATCAAGGATGTATTATTTATTAAGTAACTATAAATTAATTATGCTTAGGTAGAAGTTAATATTAGAAACAACTCAAATTTTTCACATCAGGTAAAAAAATGAGAGCGGCAGGTACATTTAATAAATATGATTAAAAAAGACAACCAAAGGTTTTATATAGAAGGGACCAACACATGTTTTAATTGCAAAATGTTTAAAAGATTATTCATGATAACATAAATAAATTATGACTGGATGTCACACGAAAGAACAATGGTGACGCAGCAAAATTGACAAAATTATAAAAATGAATCAAAAACTCAAAATAATTGAAACACTTAAATTAAAAAAACTGGAAATTACAAAATCCATTGTTAAAAATATTTAAAAAAAACTAATATTTTCAAATTGAGAAACTTTCAAAAAACAGATATCAGATATTTGAGAAATATAAAAATGAAAAAAAAGAATAATAAAACACAAATTCAAAGGTTAAAAAATCAAATAATTATAAACTAAATATTTCAAAATGTTTTAAATTTCAAAAAAAAATAAAAATTCAAAATAAAAAAATAATGGTTGAAAACAAAATGTAAATAAAAAAAAACAAAAGTTTGAATATTTATGAGTTCAGAACACCAAAAATTCAACAGCTACAGTTAAAAATAATAAAATGGAAAATTTAAGAAATTATAATTTCAAAAATAAGTAAAATTAAAAAATTCTGTAAATCAAAAATTTTAAAACTCAAACATAAATAAAATAGAAACAGTCCAAATTTCCAATCTCTAGATCATCTAAATTTGAGTTTCTAACCTAAAATATGACTCCAAAATATGTGTGTTTTTTATGATTCAAGATGGCGAAGAATTCAAGAATTTTTAGAATTTAGGAACTTAAGAATTTAATAATTTGAGAATTTATGAATTTAAGAATTCAAGAATTTCAGAGTTTCAGAATTTAAATTTCGACAAAATTACATTAATATTTTTTTTGTTCAAATTGGTAGCACCGTTAAAGGTACAATTTTTTAATTGCCAATTAAATTTACCTATTATTTTAACACATATATTTAGTATATTCAAAATCCATTTAAGATAAAAAAATATTATCCTAAACAAATATTTATTTGAATTTATTGAACTCAAAAGAAATGTGTCTTTCAAAAGTTTTTAAAACAATTTGTGTTTATAGCACTTTTTTTTAGTTGAGGTACTAGCCGTGCTGTAATACTATGGCTTAAGCTTTCAATTTTTTATCAGGTAAAAATAGTAACACTAAAAAATCGCTTTATCATTTACATGACTGAACTAAGCCTGAAATCGTTAACATAAAAAAATCGTTCTCAATAAAACCAGACATAAAAAAACTACCCCAAAATCATTTATTATTACAACTAATAATAAAATGCTTGATTTCACCCAACTTGCAAATTTTATGTAAGCGTGTACTCAACATCCATCACACCAAATTGCAGTAACTTTTCAACAAGAAAGGGAAGAGAGAGCTTGCAGAAAAGTACGGGAACGGTTTTGCTGCAACTTCTACCTCTCTCACTGCAGAAGTTCTGCCTGAGAGAAAAGTTACTTTTGTTGCAGAAAAGTACGGGAACGCTCTGCTGCCGTTTTTGTGCAGAATTGCAGAATTCTGCAGTACGGGAATAGACCTATTCTTTAGGCACCGAAGAGGCCCGAAAATGTTTAACCTTTAGGCCAACCTACATTTTTCAAAAGAAGCGATTCTCTTTGATAATAATCGCAACATTAGTCCTCATTTTATTTATTCAGCTCTTACGAAAAATTTCGATAAGGACTGAAAAAATCGACAGCACCTGCTAAAGCATGAAATCTGGAGTTTTTTTTTGAAAAGGTCCAATAAACCAAATTTCCAGTTTTTGCTTTTTGGGTGTTTTTGAAACCGCCTTGAGTCAGGGGTATTAAAAAACACCCAAAAAGCAAAAACTGAAAATTTGGTTTATTGGCCCTTTTCAAAAAAAAAACTCCAGAAATCATGATAAATCTCAGCCACCAACTGACAGCGGAAATTTCCTCCGCCGGTTTGTGATGGTTGTTCTAGTTGAAGGGATGATCGAGTAAGACATGTGTTTATTTTCGTTTGCTTCATTCTCTCTCTTTCACACCTCTACTGTGTTGCCAGTTAATGGGAAAAAATCCAACAGTGTTCCTAGGAATAGCATTAATTCAGCTAATTGTGGTTTGGTTGAGCGTTTTAGCAGAATGCATTACTGTGAATACAAAGAGACGAGTTGTTCCTTTTAATTCCGCTATATATTTTTAATATCTTGACAGATACGTATTTCGTCTACTACTTGCAGACTTCATCAGTGTTCTGTTCTCGACTGAAGGTTCATCGCTGGTGTATCCATATTTGTAGTTACTGTAGGTACTACCTCCTTGTTCTTCTTTTGTGCCTGTATAGGTAACAGCTTAAACAGCCACGTTGAGCCGTTACCTGAATCCTTGTTGAGTAAACGTTTGTTGCCTGCCTTGAAGATTTCCAAACTTTCAGCGACAGCCAGCTTCGATGGGTTAGTGATGTGTCTTAAGATGACCGCGTCGCTAGTTGTGATGTTATGTTTTTCCTCGATGATGTGTTCGGTTACTGCTGACTTGAAATGGGGGACAAATCCTTTCCGTTTTTCCTCCATGGCAATTTTGACATATGTGTGTATATGCTCATCCAACCTGGTTTGCAGCAATCTCTTAGTTTGTCCAATGTAGCTCATATCACAGTGGCCGCAGGATACCTCGTAGATTCCGGGTTTGCCTAAAGTCGGTATGGGGTCTTTCGTTGAACCTAAGATGGATTCCAACTGGCTGTTTCTACTACTGAACACTAAATCGATGCCAAATTTAGCCAGTTTTTGTTAATTCAGCTGCGTTTCAGCAAAGCCTAAAGCAACTGTTTTAGAGCTGATTTGTTCTGATCTCAGCTGTTTTATGACTAACTAGTTGGTGAATGCTGATGAAGAGCTAATGTATGATTTATATTAATGCTGGATGGTTACTTGGGTAATGATTGAAAGTCGTACAATAAGTCTAAAACTAGAATATCAAATCAAAACAGACAAATGAACATGTAAAAAGACTTAAAAAATTAAACAAAAAAAAAACATAAAAACATTACCAAAATGAAACAAAAACATTACTCACCAAAACCTTCATTTTCTGCACCGTGCTCCATCGTGTGCACCTACCTTAACATTTCGCCTCGTTTATGTTTTGCTTTCCATTTTCTTCTATTTTTATGCTCCGCTATCCGATGCTGATACCACGCGTAGCTATGCTGTCACCCACAACACAAAGACGAAATCGTCGTGGTTGTGAGTTTGCGTGCCACCCCATTTCTCACACACCATCACCAGTTCAGGCAGATTTTCAAGATCAAACACAAACAACATTCTGCCAGGTCAGTCAGTGAGTGGCGTGATTCGTGCGATGTTGTGAAAAAGGTTTTTTTTTATTTGGAAAGAAAAAGTTGAATCTTCATACTTTTCTTGGATGTGGTCAAGTATGGAGCATCGCGTTAGCTAATCCGATTGCGGAGTCCTTTTTTGTGAATAGTTAGTTGTTTGTTGAAAGAAAGTTTGTTGACCAGTGTTGGCAGAACATGAACGGCTGGAAGGCTTTTATTGGTTCGTGATTGAAGTAGCAAAATTTAGTAGAAATTTGTACCCCGTTGCCCAAATCCTATGCCCTGCAATGCTGATTACAATGCTGTTGTTGTGTGTGTTCTGATCTGCAGGTAGTAGACTGCCGATAGTTGCCAGTAGGGCACGGATTGCCTCGGCCGAACCATGGACTGGACAGGATCAACTCCCGAAACATCAAAAGGTATCCCATTTATTAGATTTGTGGGACACGTCTTGCTAAATATATTTATTTCTAAAAATATGATTTGAGCCGCGGCAATTATATAAGCTGGTCACCCTCTACTGCGGGGTTGTACAGTGTTTGAAATCGATTTTCCTTTGCCTGATCATTTCGTTTCGTGTAATGGAGGGGGTATGATTCAATGTTTTGGTGTTTTTCCTTTGCCAAATTGTGTCTTGCAATTCTTCGTTTGTGCAAAGTTATGAGTTCAATAACTTTCACTAAAATTCCGACAGTAATTCGACGATACACCTTTCGTTCGTGTTTCTGCTGTACATTTTTATTCTTTTCTTGAATAAATCCCCTTAATATTATTGAGTTATTGTCGTCCTTTCGGTCATTTTTGAATGTCTCATTTTGCAGGTAATGCTTTGTCGACGGCGTGTTAATTTGTTTAATCATCCATGCATAATTCTTTTGTTGCACGTCTATAACAATATTCTGATTATCTTAAAAGTTTCTGTAAATTTCCAAGCCTGATTAAAGCAAAAATAATAGAATTTTCATAAAAAGGGAAGGGGGGCGACATAAACTTTGAAAATATTTGCAACGGCCTAACTTTCAAGTTTAAATGATAACTTTTCTTCAGCGGGAAAAAGGAAAAAATATATATTAAAAAACCAACCCAAAATAACACAATAGTAAGGCCGTTGCAAATATTTTTTGAAGTTTATGTCCCTCGACTCTGACCAAAGTCAAGAGGGAGGGGAGGCGGGGGGGGGGGGAGGGGGTGACGAAAATTTATTTTTTTGCAAAAAAAAAAGTTTTTGCGGTACTGCACATTGGAATTTCATAATAATTCAAAATACTTTCAATCCAGCCCAAACATGCTAAATGTGATTATAAATGCAGAAAAATGCGTTTTAGATTGTGAATACAAAGATGCTCAACCTAACCACGTTTTAGATTGTTTTAAGTTGATTTGACTTCTATTTTCATTAAAATTTTGAAGATTTTTGAAAAAATATTTTTTTTGCCCCCTGAATTTCGGACTTATTTTGAAAAGGCCTAAATCAACGCAAAAAAAATATTTTGATTTTTCCTCAATAAATTGTACTTACTTCTAAATCCGTGTAGATTTTCAACTATTTAAAGAATATATTTTCTGGCCAAGAAGTAATCAGCACCTCACTTAACATCAATCATTTGAAACTCGTAAAATCATCTCAATTTAAAATTTGCCTTGTTTATCCTTCATTCTTAAATTAAAAATGATTTTAGTTCTATCTTTCCACAGCCGGCTACAGAATTAAAATTGGAATAAAATACAAAATTTTACATTTTTTTCAAATCAAGACTAACATTTCAAAACGGCTAAACATTCAACATTACGTCCTTTTTAAATGTTAGTCTTGATTTGATTTTTTTGGAAATATTGTTTTTGAAAAGATCGGAAAATTTCACGAATGTTTCATATTTTAACATTGTAAATCGGACCATTAGGTAGTTGCTGAGATATCGACGTTAGAAAATGGTGGGTTGTTAGCGTGAGACTTATAAAACATCAATTTTCCTGTTTTTAAATCTTTGCATGGCAATATCTCAGCAACTTAAGGTCGTATCCACAAGTTCAAAAACGCAAAATATAGAGAATTTTCTCAGCTTCCCCCAAAATTTTTTTTTCAGAAGTGTGCAAACATGTCTACTATTTAAAAAAAAAACTGCGACTTTTTTCAAAAAAGTTACCTAAAAATGGCTATAACTTGAAAACGGTGCACTTTATAAAAATTGCACTAACGTACTTTTTGATTTCAAATTTGATTTTACGTCGGAAAATGAAGTTGAAAAATATTTTCGACAAATATTTAGATTTTTTGAAAAAAATTGGCCAACCAGAATTAGTTGATTTGAACTAATGTAAATTTTCAAAACTTATGTAAATTTCCAATGAATCTAATGTAAATTCCCAATGAACCTGAAAAAAAAAATCATCATTTATTATGATACCTTTTGGTACATGATAAATAATGTAAATTTAAAGGATTTTTTCTGTGTACAACTTTGCCGAAGACACCAAATTGATCAAAAAATTCCTTCAAAAGATACAGATTTTTGAATTTTCATACATCGTTTTTGTATGGACAGCTGCCAAATTTGTATCGAAAATTATATGGACAAACTAATGATGCAAAATGGCTTCTTTGAGTATACCGAAGGCACCAAAAAAGGTTCAGTCGGATTAAAAAACACAAAAAAAACGAATGACCGAAATCTGAGAAAATTGCTCTGTAAAAAGGAACTTTCTTTACACGAGATTTTTTGCCTAAGTTTTTATCAGAGAACTGCTTATATTTCAAAAAATGTATTGATAAAATATTTAATAGAAATAGAAAGTTTTCAGGAAAAAATAGTCATCGCTACTTTGAAAAGTGCCCTATAAGAAATTTTCTCAACATTTTGATGCTTCAAAGAGCGAAATGTTTCATCGGAAAATTAATGAGATATCTATTTTCTTAGTTTTTTTTAAATAATTTTTACGTATCAAATAATGTGTTTTAAAACAAGACAAAACATTGTAGAAGGTTGCAGTTTTTGAATTTTTTTTGACCGATATGATAAAAAGACTATAATTTAGTCCTAGATTTAACCCTGGAGAAACAACTTAGCTTAAACCACTTATAACTAAGCCAGTTCTGCTCAGATCGTTTCGAGATGTTCTACAAAGTTGTTCCCCATAAAAATTCTATAAACCAGCTCACACAGTATGTTATTCGGTCCAGTTTTGGATTTATAGAATAATAAACTATAAAAAGTGCCGTTTTCCCCATACTAACGGGTCCAATATCCAATACAAAATTGAAATCAAATGGGCACCTCGAATTCTGAACCAAATTGGCTGAAAATTTCAGGAGAGCTTCTGTAGATATGGAACTATGATATTCTGGCCGCCTATCCGATCTAGCTCAACTATTTGCTTTTGTGACCCACCCTACTGGAGCATTGGAATGCCGAGAAGTATTTTTTTCAAAATTGTCAATTTTGAAAATTGCGATGATTATTTTTCTCTTTTAAAGGCTGCCCAGAAAACACGCAGTGAAAAACAGCAAATTTTTGTTGTCCAAAGTCTAATATTTCTTTTTAAATTTTTTTTTTTGCCTTTTTTACGGTTCTAAAGTGGAATGCTCATTATGTAATTATATTTAAATATCGAATAAGAATTAAAATATTGAAGCTTTGGTTTCGATGCACTGCCGCCCAAATCAAGTCCATCCCATATGTAATTTCGTCAATATTGAGTTAATTATGCCGTTTGGTTCGAAATCATGTGAACTATCAGAAAAACCAATAAACTTTAGTAACCAGAAAACCGTAGAAAATTCACTTTTTCGTAAAATTCTAACACGTAACCTTATGGGCGGGACACATTTGACTTGCGTTTTTCTCGGCTTGCTGTTTTTACATATGGGACGGACTCGATTAGAACAACAGTATCAATGATGGAAAAATGATAAATGATATTTAAAATTTAATATCAAAATAATCACACACATGATCAATTGCAGCGCTCGAACCAGTCCCAAACGCGGCATGCTCTGCTGGATCTGCGCCGCCAGGCCATTCCGCTGGAGCGCCAGCGCCAAGTCCTGTACGAGTTGGTCCAACAGCTGGAGCGGTCTCCCTCGGAGAAGGCCTTCGCCGTACAGGAGGGAGCGATCGAGCTGCTGAAGGAACTGCGCCACTCACCCGATCCGGCCATAGTTGACAGTGCCCGGCTTGGGTTGACCCTGCTGGGGTATGTGGGGCCACTTCCGGGGCAGGGCATTCGGATATTGAGCATCGATGGAGGAGGCATTCGGGGGCTTATCGTGATGGAACTGCTGCGTAAGCTCGAGAAGATGACGAATCGGAAGATATTCGACCTGTTCGATATCGTGTGTGGAGTTTCGGCAGGAGCGAACTTGGTGTGTGCGCTAGGTAAGTTATGGTGATAAGAGTGGGTTGTTGCGAGGGTTTCCTTATCAGTGTGATTTAACTGGTCATGAACTTGAATGGGATTTAATGTTTTTGTTTCTTTTGCCGTAGCTTCCGAGAAGAACGTCACACTGGATGAGTGTATTCACTTGTACAAGAAGACAAGCCATACGATCTTTCACCGGCCGTCAACGCTGGACAAACTGGCCGGCGCGTCCCGGCTCGTTTCGTCCCACGCGTATTACGATGCGGAAATG
Source organism: Culex pipiens pallens (assembly GCF_016801865.2). Taxonomy (NCBI): domain Eukaryota; kingdom Metazoa; phylum Arthropoda; class Insecta; order Diptera; family Culicidae; genus Culex; species Culex pipiens. The sequence continues at coordinate 93,168,888 of NC_068938.1, read as the reverse complement.
TGGGAAGGGCTGCTGAAGAAACACGTTGGCTACTGGCGGATCATCGACACCTCCAAGCTAACGCACGTGCCAAAGGTAAAACATTGAAGCTTCAACAAACTCTTTCTTCTACCAAACTTAATCCTTCCCCTAGATCTGCTGCGTCTCCACAACCATCTGCGACCAGCACATCGACGCGCACGTCTTTCGAAACTACACCTTCCCCCTAAACGTCCAGTCGGTTTACGCCGGAAGTCACACGGCCCGCCTCTGGGAAGTGGTCCGCGCCTCAACGGCAGCCCCAGCGTACTTTGGTGACTTTCAGCTCGAGGGACAGCTGCACCAGGACGGTGGAATTCTGTACAACAACCCGACGACGGTGGCCATTCACGAGGCCAAGTGTTTGTGGCCAAACGAGCGCATTCAGTGTGTGGTCTCGCTTGGGACGGGTCGGACGCGAACGAAACCTAGTGAGGGTAAGGACGGACGGAAGATTGTGAGCGAGAACTTTCTGGCGGAAGCATCACTTTCGAGCTCGTGGAAGACCAAGTTCCTGCGCATTCTGGACTCGGCCACCGATACGGAAGGTGAGTTTCAAAATATATAATTCTATTGCGCTCCGAAAAATAAGCTTAATCTTTTCTGCCATGCGATACATGCCAGGAACTTGAAAAGTTTTTAATATGGTTGGGTATTTGGTCAGGATTCACCATAGAAAATGATGATGCGTCCCAAAATCAAAGTGTTTGTTGAACGGTATTAGGACCTGGACCTGGTATTATTCTAAAGGCAAGCATTCGGGTGCTGCGGATGAGACATTTCCCGTTTATCTGTTTTATCTGTTTTAAAACGCAAGGCAAGTTTGTTTCCACGAAACAACTAGATTCCCTCCAGATTACCAGAACAATGTACTGGATATGTTTTATTTTTCTGAAAGAGCACATGATTTCAAAAGGACTTGATATTATATTTACGTATATTTAAAAAAAATATCATATTACCATATAGGGGAAATATGCCCATTTTAAGCCTAATAAGCGGTCGTGTTTGAATGATGCTGGATAATCTGGATTGTTCCTTGAAATTCACTAAAACCGAGTACACCAACGAGTAGAGCAACTTTCTGTGAACATTTCTGTTTATTTTCACTTTTATTAAAAGTTATGCTATTCCTTTTACAAGCATTTAAAAAAAATATTTAAAAAGTGCATTCTAATCAGTCGAGTGCATTGGGCCACGCCCATTTTTCTATTTTCAGCTTAGTTCTTTTTTCTTCCAGCGCTCTTTTGGGTCTGCTTAGTGCTGCCAAAATTGATGAAATTTTAAGCAAACACTCACGAAAAGTAGCATTTATAGCGAAAGTTTCCTGGCAGCACTTGCTCACACTACCAGGCGCTGCACCAGCATGTTGGTGGTGTTGGTGGCCACCATTTGTTCTTTATTTGCCTTCGCTCCTCGCTCGGTTTTCTTCAGCCTTCGATTGGAATAGGTAGTCAGACTCAGGGTTGACTTCCAACAAACTTAAATAAGTTCTGTCTGTTTCAGACGATTAATATAAAGATTGCAAGCAATCTTTCGAGTTCAGTGATTGATTTAAGTTGAACAGAAGTTGTCCAAGAACTGGCGTCCCGTTTCACCTCAAAGAATCGCGTTACAATAATACTTGTTACCTTTCGAGTAACTATACTAAGGGAAGGTCTTTTCGCGTGTTCTTCTTTGATCGAGTTATCAAATCAAATTCCACCGGATAAAAAAAAAGGATTTTCACTACAAAATGGACGTTGAAAAACACGAAAAATCCTTCTGAGTAACCACGTGGCCTCGCTACCCGCAATGGACTACCGCCCAAATATTATTTCTCGTTTTTTTTTAATTTTAATTTACAGACACTTTTTCAAATTTTCATTGTTTGCACCTGGGTGCTGATTAGTGGTTCACAAAACGGCCTCAATTTTGAACTGTCAAAGTGGAACCAATTTACTGTTCGTTAAAAATTGAGAGTATTGTTATCGATCATTAAAAATTGTTTTTTTTTTTCAATATAGAAAAATGAGTGGCTTTTGAAGACCTGAAGTTGAAGTCAAGAAATCTTAATAAAGTTTAAGGCAAGATCGTTATTTTTATAATTATGAATGGAAGTTGTTTATGTAGTCGATGCGGTTGTATCCTTCCAGAAGCTGTCATTATTGTTTGATTCCGTTGGAAAACCTGGTTTAATGAAAAACTTTTCTGTTTGTTGGATCAGCTTCGCTAGAATCAGCGATGTTTTTTTTCGCAGAACCATAAATCAGCCAGGGAATTTATCTCTTACAATTTTACACTCTCGCCGCAGTCCTTCTTCAACCATAAAAAAGAAAAATCTCTTCTAACCGATCGAAACGCGACAATTTTCCGACAAAAAATGTCAAAAACTAGACAACACACTGTTTATAAAACAGCTCATTTACCAGTAAGAAAAAAGTCATGCTTGGGCTTGAACAGCATCCTACTTTGTAGATGTAAACAAATTGGGATCATTCGAAAATCATGTAACGCATTCTCTCTGTTTTCACGTTTTCTACTATAGAATGGCACCATTATCATTTAAATTTAAAAAAAAATGCGTAGAGGCATAGTCTAGGACACTACAAAAAATACTGCATACTTATTTTTACTTAGAACCAGGGCTGCGGAGTCGGGTCATGTTTCAAACGACTCCGACTCCGACTCCGACTCCGACTCCAGCTTTCTGAGATAAGCCGACTCCGACTCCGACTCCGGCTCCGGCTTTCAGCTCGAACCGACTCCGACTCCAACTCCAACTCCGGCCTACAAACTCTAACCGACTTCCTATTATTTTTAAAACATTGTTGAATAGGATTACTTAAATACTCTCTAATTGTTATGTTTTTCTCAAGGAAAATAAGTTCGAATCACAAAAGTGAAAAAAAAACTTTCCAGGTAACAAGTTTTAAACGTAATTGAAACAGAAATCAAAAAATATCTCCAGTTTTTAAGGGATTTTAGAAGATCAATTCAGAAGTATGGACCAAAATTTTGCCGACGATTTATGATTTTAAAAAAATAGTGATTTTTGTAAAAAAATAAATCACGTATTTAAAATTTTTCGACCTCATTTTTCGAATACAATCGAATTTGTAATCGAAAAGTACTTTACAATTTTTTTTATTAAGTGTACCGTTTTAAAAATATAGTATTCAAAGTTAAATATTGTCCGAAAAATTCCGTTTTTTTTTATTTTCGAAAATAGTGTCCATGATTGTTCATTCCTGAAAATATCTTTATCGAAAAGTTCAGAAAATTTCCTACTATTTCGTCTAAGAAGATTTGACCACTTGTTGCTGAGATACAGCGGATAAAAGAAACAGGAAAATTGATTTTTTTAAGTCTAACCCAAACAACCCTCCATTTTCTAATGTCTATATATCAGCAGTCCGATTTTCAATATTGAAAAATGAAACATTCGTGAAATTTTCCGATCTTTTCGGAAATTTTTTTAATGAATACTAACATTTTAATAGGGCCAAACATTCAATATTTTTAGAAATGGACAATCATGGACACTATTTTAAAAATTAAAAAACCGGATTTTTCGGCAAAATTTTGCTTTGAATGGATATATTTTTAAAACGGTGTACTTACTCAAAAAATGTGTAAAATACTTTTCGATGGCAAATTCGATTTTACATCAATAATTAGGTCAGAAAATGTTAAGTACAAGTTTTCAATTTTTACATAAATCACTATTTAAAAAAAATCATGACTCGTCGGCAAAGTTTTGGTTCATACTTCAGGATGGCTTGATGCAGGGTTTTGTCCCCTGAAAAAAAAAAAACAAAAAAAACTCAAAAATTTAAAAATTTTGATTTTCTGAAATTTATTTTTTGTAAATAAAACGTAATTAAAAAATCACCAAATGTTTTGTCCGTGTACCTGTTTTTAATAGTTTTCTACAATATCTACAACTTTGCCGAAGACACCAAAACAAATAAAAAAAATTCTTGAAAAGTTAAGTTACAGATTTTCGAATATTTACGTACCATTTTTATATGAACTTCTGCCAAAATTGTATTGAGATAACTATGAGTGAATCATTGACACAAAATGGCTTCTTGTGGGAAGGCCCCCATAAAGTTTGAGTCAAATAGCAAAAAAAAACAAAAAATAAAAAAGGTTGAAATCGGCCGATTTCATAGAGAATTGCTCATCTGATAAATCTATTAAAAAAAAAATGGCCACGCAATGCATGCGACTTTAAAAAACAATTAAAAAATAAGAAGTTTTATGAATTAACCTGCATTATAACAAATACTAAACAATAAAAAAAAGATAATTTTTGTTGAATTTTAGATAACTCCGACTCCGACTCCGACTCCGGGTTATCAGGAATTTTCGGCTCCGACTCCGACTCCGACTCCAGCTCGTAAAATTTAGCCGACTCCGACTCCGGCTCCGACTCCAGCTGTTCGAGTTTTGACGACTCCGACTCCGACTCCGACTCCAGGTCCCCAAAAAAACCCGACTCCACCGACTCCGGCTCCGACTCCGACTCCGACTCCACAGCCCTGCTTAGAACATAGGAAATGTTAGTGAAAAACACAGCCATAGTTGACCTCTAAAAAATGACATTTTTAAAAAACATTGGCAGTCACGTAAAACCTGGGTGCTGAAAAGACAGAATGCGTAACGTGATTTCCGAATGAATGCCCCACTGCTCCCCACTAATAGAGCTTTATGACGTTTTGCGTACACACACTAGCGCACCATTTGATTTTGCTGGCCGGACAAAATTTAACCTCACTTTCTTTTCGTGTACGTATACGCAATACATGTGCACGTAGATTGCTCTATACATCTGCACTACAGCTGTAAACATAAACAAAGTTGGCAGGCTATGTTCAAGCTCAAGCGTGACATATTTTTTGCTGCTGAAAATACTTGTTTTGATTTATTTTAAATCTGTTCATGTTTAAATTTTCGTTGAAAAATTAAGGGCTTCGCACTTTTTTTGTTCATAGACTAATCGACGGCCAAAAGAGGCCGTTTTGATTTCCACGTAACGAAATATTGCGTCAGAAGTGGGTGGAATTTTGGAACAACCGAATCGAACTTCCGAGATTGTGTATTTTTGAAGTGCAGTGATAATGTTGGAGTAAGATTATTCAATATTATTTGGCATGTGCCATTCATAGATATTGATAATAATTATCAATCGAGATAGGGTAAATTATTTACCCAATCTCGAATTCTACCCTCTTCTTAAGATTTGTTTACTTCGAATACCTCAAAAGATCGACGCCACCGACAGAATAAACTATAGATCGATTACAATACTTGCCACTTCTTGTTATCATTTTGCGAACAGTAAATTGGTTCCGCTTTGACAGTTCTAAATTGAGGCCGCTTTGCGAACCACTATTCTGCAACCCCTAAAATTTTCAAAAAATTAAAGAGTTCTTCTTTCCAATGCCTTTTAAAGATCTAAAATTGGTTGAACAATAGATTTTTATCGAAGCCCGTCTAAAGGCGGGGTTAGGTAGTAGAGGGTAATCCACATGTGTGGTTGATGCCTTCCTCACTACTTTCTGAAAATGGATGACATAAATAAAAGATCTCGTAATAATTTTCATCTGAATTATTAATTCTTTGGAAGATCTTCAATGTTTTGAACTTATCAGGAAGCTCCCTCGATTACCTATCCAACCATAAGTCGGATGATGGATCCGGATATTGTTTACATATATATGTATGTGAGATCCGGCTTCTAAAAAGTGATTAAATATCACTTAAGTGGTCATAACATGAGACAGGGTTGCCAGATCTTCATTGTTCTAGACTCATTGGAGAGGTATTTCGATTACCTAACCAACAAAGGGTCTGTAATCTATCGTAAAATTTAGTCTAAAATAGGTACCCGATGAACATGTATGCTGTTTTTCTAGTTTTTAAAAAAATGAATAATTAATAAGAACAACAAAAAGAGAAGTTTAATTAATAAAATACCAGGCATTAAAAAATCAGGCTGATTGCAACTATCTAAAATATAATTTTGTTTAATTTAAACTTTTTTTTTAATGCAATTTTATTTATTCGCCAGCAACCCACACCATCCTGAGTGACCTGCTCCCCCCGGGTCGCTACTTCCGGTTCAACCCGTACCTGACGGAGTTCCTGTCGATGGTGGAGGTCCGGCCGGAGAAAATCGCCCAGCTCGAACGGGACACCAACGAGTACTTCAAGCGCAACGAGGACAAATTCGAACTGGTGGCGGAGCTTCTCACCCGCAAGCGGAACATCGTCCACCAGACGTACGACGCGCTACGGGACGCGTTCCGATAGGGAGGTTTATTTCTCGATTCAAGTCATGTTTGGTTTTAAGATGTTTTAATTTTTTTTGATGTTAGGATGAGCGCTTCTCAGCCCAGGGCTGAGGTTAGGCGAGTCGTGTTCAAGTCATGTTAGGAGCTAAGTTCCAAAGATTTAAAATCAGTCATTAATAGGCTAGTGCGAGCGAGCATACTTCAATAGCTGCAGTATCGATAACCTCGAGGAGATGGTCAAGTTCAATCTCGTCGACACCTTTTTTTAGTTTGTAATGAACTTGACTAAATTTTGAGTCTGTATTGTCTGTTTCCGATCGTTAAGGCCCGATAGGCATGCCAGAGTTTAACGACGTGATTTATGTTACCACGGACCATGGAGTCGATATATTTCTCACCCCTGCTCGTTTTTTTTTATTTTCTTCTAAGAAGCAAGGTTACTCGAATAAACAAAACCTGCGAGAGTTAATTACGCTGCGTTGTGTTCATGTGAGTAGATCACAGTCCAAAAAGAAAGAAAGCCAGCCCGCCGGAGTGAGGCAAATTTTGCCACCCCCTCCTCACTCTCTTACTCTGTTTCCCTCCACTCTCTTTTGGTTGGCAATTTTGAGATGACTGCCTTTTTGGGGGAAGTTGCTGCTGATGGAGAAATTGCTTCATAATTTGGGAAATTGGCAGCACGTATTAGAGCTACCGCGTGAAGCTACCCTAATGCCACACTGTGTTGTGCGGCGACGCGCATGCGAAATCGAGAACGCGCGCGCGAATGTTACGTACGCGACGGTAACGACGATGCGCGGGAATTTGGCTACTGTTAGTGTGGGGAATGTAAGCAGTGAGGCCTCGTGTAGTGCGGATACCTGGCATGTTTAGGAATTGAATGTTTTTAGTGCTTTTGCTACCTTCATCAAGCATGACAATCACAGTAAAAAATAATGTAAATTTGGAAGCTGTAATTTTGGAAGGTGCAATATTACCTCTTTTATGATGAAATTTTACCTCAATTTAGACTGAAAAAGTGACATTACACCATAAAAGAGATAAAATTAAATTAGGGTGTAATATCAAGATCGATTTTCCAGCACAGCACTTTTTCAGTTCATTTTGGGGTCCTCAACAACTCCCCAAAGTTTGGGACCGATTGGTTTAGTCCTCACTTTGCGCAAAGCGATTCAATTTACCATATAAATTTGTATGGAGAAAACCATTTTTTTGGATTTTGGTATTTATCAAATCCAAGTTTCATGCTATATCAAAACCGGACTCATATTCAGATGTTCTGGATTGTGATCTACAACTATGCCGTAGAGAGTATGGTGCTAACTTGCTCCTGAAAGAAGATATAGCGCCCTCAAAACTCGTCTAAAACGTGATTTTTTAGACGAGTTTTGAACACGTTGTATCTTTTTTTAGGGGCAAGCTATCACCATACTCTCTTGGGGAAAGTTGTAGAGGACATTCCAGAGCATCCAAATATGAGTTCGGTTTTGATATAGCATGAAAAGTGGATTTGAAAAGTATCAAAATCCAAAAATAATTGTTTTCCCCATACCAATTTATATGGAAAATTGAATCGATTTGCGCAAAGTGAGGACTAAACCAATCGGTCCCAAACTTTAGGGAGTTGTTTTGGACCCCAAAAGGAACTGTAAAAGCGCTGTGCCCTCTAAATTTGGACAACTTTATTTTTTTTTTCCATACAACCAAATTACACCCTAATGAGTCATACAAAGCTTCTTAAATTTGTATGACCCAATCTCACACCCAGACCAGATGTCACATTTCAGTACAAACTGTAGAAATGAGTCAAAAATCAACAAAACGTCCAGCCAGTGCCATCGGAACATGTTGCACTTGATAACAGCTATCTTGTAAAGTTATTGACAAACAGGGTAATGACATTCCGGGGTGTCTACAAAAACCTAACTATTTATGATGACGTCTTAAGGCTTTGGTGTCTTGGGCAAAATTGTAGGAGGAATATTTTATTAAAGTTTGTTGAACATGCTAAATTTCTAGCTCTTGATCAACACGAGACATATGCAATTTTTGAATAAAATGGTCGAAAAAAGCCCTTTTTTGGTGATAAATCAAAATGTTTGCATTTTTGCGGCTCTGTGGAGTTGTTTATAACATAAAATTATATGTTTTTGCAAAAGACAATTCATTGTCATGAGCCTTTATCGAGAAGTTAACAGAGTTTTAAAGTGATTTTGAGCCTATTTTCAAGTTGCTTTCTTTTTAAAATGACGCATTTTGGTGCAAAACCAAACAAAGCATCTCAATGGACACAAATTCAACTACACAGCAAAAAAAAAGTTGAACTTTGGAAAGTTAAAAAATTTGGTAGGTTGAATATTACCTCTTTTATGAGTATTATTACTCAGAAAATGTATAAAAAATGTGAACCTGCTGAATATTCACCAGAAAATGATGAAAATTCATCATTTCCTGATGTAGGACGTCCAATTTTCCCGGGTTTTGAATTTCCCGGGAAACGGGAAATTTTTAAAACCGTAATAAAATGTATGTTTTCATTATATTTTTCACGTTTTTCAAGCTTAAAAACATAGAATTAGCTCAATACTACACAGCAAAAAATCCGATGGAAAAATCGCATGCAAAAGCATGCACATCACCTTCGTCAAAAAATACACTTAATATTACACGTTGCATGTACAACTTTTGTAAACAAAAAAAAAAAGTTGCAACCAACGGTACTTAAACCCAGCACCAACAGTTAGGACTGGCGCCTTAGCCCGCTCGGCCATCAGACCGATGTAAAATGGAAAGGATAAACGTATATGTCAGCTTGATATGTCGGTCAAGTAGGTTTGTCATACTGATGGGCTACATATTTCAGGGTGCAATATTACACAGAATTTCATAAAATAATGCCAAATTTATTTTACACCCGAGCCTTTTACACGCAGCTGGATTACTACTTTTTTTGCTGTGTATTATTCGTGATAACGTGACGTTTTTAGATACTTGAAAGATTTTTGTTTGTTATTTGTTGTGCTTTGTTTTCTAATCTAATTTGTAATCCAATGTGATTCAAATTAAATAAGTCTCTTATAAATACATATTTTTCATTTTGTTTTGCCATGGCAAGAAAAATTCCAAAAAAAATTAAAAAATGTAATTAGACAAATAAGTCATGTTTTATACAAAGGATATTTTACATATTATCTTAAGGGGTTACATACATGTAGAAATCACAATATTTCATATTGGGACCATCCATAAACCACGTGGACACCTTAGAGGGGGGGGGGGGGCGGAAGGTCCACGCTCCATACAAAAAAAAAGTTATTTGTATGGAAATTGTCCACGAGGGGGGGGGGGGGGGTTATTAAGATTTCCAATAAAGTGTACACGTGGTTTGTGGATGGTCCCATTACACAAAATTTTTTAAATCATTTTAAATCTCGATATCTCGAGATGGGACCAAATTGGCTGAAATTTGGGGTGAAGACTCGCAAGACATATCCCGTGTGCATGACGAAGCCAGATTTTGAAATTTTGCATTTTTTTAAATACAAAAATCAAAAACTTTTGATTTTTTATATGAAAAACATAAAAATATTTTTATCTTTTTTAAAAATAAACTTTTTGAAAATCAGCCTTCGTCATACACACACGACCGATTTAACGAGACTTCACCAAAATTTTGAGCCGATTTGGTCAAGGCAGTGTTGAGATATCGTGGCACCCTTTTTTTTTTAAGGCTAACTTCATATAGCTGTATCTCGACAATGATACAACCAAATGTCTTCAAATAAATTTTATTTTGTTAATAGTAAACTAATAAAATGTATATTTTAATGTCCTGAAAATAGATTTAAAAAAAGTTTAAGTTTGTGCTCAAAGCAACCTCTGACATTTTTGCCGATTTACATGTATGTAACCCCTTAAAGTCACTACTGCCAACTGGGGAAAATCGGGACTACAGTCTTAAAAGGTACAGGAGATTTTAGAGCAATTAATTTGGTGATTGGTGTACTAATTGTTAAAATGTTAAAATAACTCTGAAAATCTTATGTTTAAATCACAGAAACTACTTGTTATGCTTCATTATATATTATTCTTCAATAAACTAAAAAAAACTTCACTTAATTTGAACGTGACACAAAAACAAAATTCTCCTAATTTTCAAAAAAGTTTCCACCTGGTTTATGGATGAGCTCTTTATATTTTTTGAAACAAAATGTAGGGTATGCATTTTTTTCATTTACTGAACTGTTTCCACCTGATTTATGGATGAGCTCTTAATATTTTTTGAAACAAAATGTAGGGTATGCATTTTTTTCATTTACTGAACTGTTTTTTTTAATATTCGACTAGTAGAGATAAACAATTTTCGCTGATTTGCATTTTATTAAATTTCATATCAAAGCAAGATTAACTAATCTTGTTCAGTCAAAATGAGTAAAATTATTTGAATTTTCTGCGACAGTTAGCCCATTGAAAATATTTTTTAAAGTTTTCATCTCACTTATCAAAAACTTAATTATTGATTTTAAATTAACAAAATGAATATGATTTGTAACGAAATCGAAATTTTTAATTCAAAATGAGAAAAGAAAACAAAGAAAAGTGTATTTTTTATCTTTCACGGGAATCATCCACCCAAACAATCAAATATTGTGAAAATAAACCGAAATCAGAAAAAAATCGGAAATGTTTTTAAAAGGTAATTTTAAAAATAAAAAAAAAACTCTTCATTCATTTTTGAATAAAACAAAGCTGGATTATTTGAATTTCTGTTGAAACAATACCTTTCAAATAAAATAGCAGCAAAATGTGTTTTACAACGAATGAAAATATTATTAAATGTAAAAAGTTTCTAAAAAACTGAAAAAAACTGAACAATTCTTAAAACGGTTCATATCAAGTTTTCAATTGAAAAATAATTAAATTTACTTAAATAGTCTTTATGGATCAAATATTTACTATTTTGTTATTTAAAAAAAGAAAATTGATAAATTTCACGAAGTTTAAGCCGTCAAAAATCACTAACTCTATGTTAATAATTAAACCGCATAACTTTGCAATAATTACTAAGATTATTTTTATTCCTGTTTGAGTTTGATAAATTATTTTAAGAAATATCGTTACAGTTTCAAGCAAACATACAATTTCACGGGATTTCGCGGAAAAAGCAACATTTCACGGATTTTACGCTGTCCGCGAAATCGTGAAATTTCACTAACCCTACTTATAAGTCAAATTAATACTGATATCTAGAGTTTTTTGAACAGGTCCTATAAACATATGAAATACAATGGATTATAGGGCCCTTTCGAAAAAAAAACTTAATATATGCCTAATATTGTATTTATATTTATTATTTATCGTTGTTCCTCTCTTTCCACATTAACCCTCTAACGCCCAGAGCTGTTTGCTTATCGTAAAAATAGTAAATGGCTTAATTTTGGTACAATAATGCAGGGAATACTTTACTTGGACCCACAAACATCGAATTGAGGCAAAAAAGTAGAATTTGAAGTGGTGCACCAGAGCACCATCAGGAAGATGAGCAACTTTTTTTTAAACCACAAAATCTCGTTTTCTTCAAATCTATTGGTTCATTTGTTTGAAAACGCTTCGAAATGTGTTAAAAACTACTTATTCTGCTGTAAGACCATATTTCTGAAATATTAACTACAAATTCTAAAATCTCTGCATTTTCAGGTTTCTTTGATTGGCTCATTCAAAACCCACAAACAACCATTTTCATGAAAAATGAGGAAAATAATAAAATTATCGGTCTAATAACAATGTTTTGTCTTGTTTATGAATAGTCAAAACGTTTATAAACTTTTGTTTTGATAAAAATAAGCTTTTTCTGTAATTTAGAAAAAAGTGCTCCTGAATATTTAGTTGTTCATATGCCTAGGTGGTGCTCTGGTGCACCAAATGAAAAAGGTTGAAAAACACTTAAAACCGGTCCAAACTCACAATGTTATTCACAGGGGTTCTTGTCCAAGGTTCAAATGATAGCAAAACATTTTTTGTTTCATAAAATTTTGTGTTTGGTATTTTTTACGGGCTTTCGAAAACAGGTCTTATTTATTTCCCTAAAATTGGCCCATTTTTGTTTACATTTCACACTGTAACTTTGCTTGTGCTTAACCAAATTTGATGAAATTTGGGGAGATGTTAGTATACATTCTACATGAACACCTGCAACTTAAAGCATCATGAAAAGTTGTGTCAGTTCCGAGATATTTGAGTTCAAAGTTTTGGTGCTCTGGAGTAACCATGGGCGTGAGAGGGTTAAAACCTGAATTTCCAGACCAAAATTTGATATTTTTTCCCAATTTCGGAAATTTCCGGGGGCAAAATACAAAAAATCCCGGGATTCGGGAATTCCCGGTTTTGGCAAAATCCTGGGAATTAGCGGGATGGACTATTCAGATGTAAGATTACACTTTTTTCTAAACAAAATCTGTCACCATTTCCTGATGAACATTACGAACATTTTTTTTCTGTGTACATACATTTCCTGAAAATATCTCCGTGTTTTCAGTGTCTGTTTTTCAAAAATCAAATTATTCGCTCTACAGCATTGCCTTGGCGTTCTCGATTGCGAGAATCCTACTCGAAACTAGGTGTCCGAAGGCTTGATTGTTGAGGCAATTGCAAACCACTTTTTACACTTTAGCTTTCATCCACCCCGGGATTCGAACTGACGACTTTTGGATAGTTAGTCCAACTGCCTACCAGCATTTCACCGAGACAGGACCCAGGGAGCTAACGACCTAACCTCTAGGTTAGACCGGGGCCAACATTTACTTCCCCGTTCGACGGAAGGCGTGATCAGACAAATCTCGTCTCAAAATTTGCCACCGGGACCTTCTGGGATCGAACCCAGGCCGACTGGGTGAGAGGCAACCAAGCTTACCCTTACACCACGGGTCCCGGTAGTTTTTAAAATGTATTAAAATAAGATACAAAGGAATTGCTAGCCTTCAGAGGATTCAAACCACAATAATAATCTTTTAAAATAAAAAAGCATTAACTAAAACGTAAATCCTCTCCTTCTACCCCGAGATCCAACTGTAGGTATTTTCCAATTTTCTCACTTTCGCACACGACCTCGCCCCGAGGGGGCGCGCGCTTCTCTGAAACGTCTCAATTTTCACTCCGCGCGCGCCTACAACCGGACGGGAGATGCTGGCCCGCAGACGTTCCATCAGACGGCATCGGCAGCCGATACAGTGAACATCTCCGCGTTAGAAAAAATCACCGGGAAAATCTCCATCACCAAGTTGTGATCGCACGATCGTTTGAAAGTGAGATTTATTTTTGATCTGCGCTCAAAACGCACAAGACGCAACCGATCGGCCGCGCGCGCGAGGAAATCTGTTTTGCGTTGAAACGCGCCAGAAAGGCAGTTTGCGCCACGCCACAAACGCCGGATTACAAGAGTGCATCGCGGTAGAAAGATTATCTACTTAATTAGTTTATTAACTTGCTCGCACTGCAGTGAGTGTGTGGTTTTTATGTGGTTTGCAGATTTATGGGGAATATCCGTGCGTTGTTAAAAGTTACACGTAATTGAAGAGTTTTGTGGTGGTAAGTTATTGATTTTTTTTGCTAGGAAGTAGAGGGTAGAATTGCCTGTTAAATTTAAATATATCAGAAAAATTAGTAGCAGATTGGTATATTCTGTTTTGCCTTTACAAACATTTAAACGTAGTTCAATAAATTGTTTTTGTAACAATGAGAATCACATTTGCTTGTGAAACTGTAAAACTAAAATAATGTCATTTTTTTTTTGCAGAATTCAACTCAAACAAGTTGTTTTTTTTGAAAGTTAAAAAGTGCATAATATACACCGTGTCATTGGGTCAAATGAAACTAAAATGATGCTCAAATACAAAGATATAGTAAAAACAAATCATCCAACAGTGTTTCTTGTTCAAGGGAATTGTACTGTATTGTTTGTATTCTATTTATTTAGCATGGCAAAACCAGTTCTAAAATATTGTCCGACAGGATTTTTCAAGTTTGAAATAGTTCAAACAGTTTAAATTTGAAGACACAGTTATAACTTTTTTATTACGGGATTAGGCTCATTAGTGTGTATTGAATTCATCCATTTTCTGGTACAGTCATTTTTCAACCCTAAAATTGCTGATAGGTCACTCGATTTGCGAGAAGCCTAAAAAGGAACAAGAATTTATGTATCGAAGGAATTCTACATTTTTGCGATTTATGTATGTATTAGATTTGTGAGGACCAGATATTCGTATATTATTTCATAATTTGAAGTTGTGAAGCACCAAACGACACTTAACACTTGTAGCACCAACGGGGTCAAAACTTACGCGAAGCACCAAGGGGGTCAAAAAAGTTGGAAATGCAACTTCATCCGGCTGTATCTCGGCGAAAACTCAACCGATTTGGATGATTCTTGTTGCTTTCGATCCGGAAGAATGTCAAAAATCAGCTCCGTTAAGGTAGATCCAAAACAGATGCGTCTACCTTAAACTGTAATAAAAAAGGCATTTCCAACTTTTTTTCCAAGGGTTGTATGAGCCGGTGGAGTTGCATTTTCAACTTTTTTGACCCCATTGGGGCTACAAGTGTTAAAAAATCTTCAATTCATTCTTTAGAAAGTATTTTAAATTTTCCAATCAACTAGGGCCGATGTGAATATTTTTCAAAATTTTTGTCCCTCGACTCTGGCAAAATTTAAACATTTTAATGCAAAAAAGCATGGAAAATCCATTATACAGCAATTAATTTGGTTTGCAATCATTAGTTTTCAAACATTCTTAGTTTTAATGAAAATATTTTTTTTTGTCAAAAAAAAAACCTTTTTGCGGTACTTTACAACGGAAATTCTCAAAATCTCAAAATATTGTTGTCGCCTGGTTTTGGAACGTTTTTAACGGGGAGGGGCAAAAGTTCGAGTAAAAAAATGTGAAAATTATCTTTTCTTTGGAAACATGTTCTGATTGTGTTCTATCAGAGTTTGTTTTGTTAAATTTATTCATTTTTTTTAATAAAATTAAAATTGCATTAGCGTGACTTGAAAATGGAGAAATTTCCTAGATTTGTCTCGGTTTGTATCGAGGTTTCCCGAATTGGAAGAAAATTGTTTGCTTTTAATGGTCTATACATTAGATAAAGAGTTACTCATGCTAAATAATCAGAGTTTTTTAAATCCTGCTCTAAAAATCAACTTTTTATTTAAAGCTCGAAAACCCACCTTGATGTATACATATCGACTCAGAATCGAAAACTGAAAAATGTCTGTGTGTATGTGACCAATAATGTCACTCAGTTTTCTCAGCACTGGCTGAACCGATTTTGACCAAAGTACTTAAATGTATTTCAACGATGTCCGGATCCATCATCTGATCCTGGGTGCAGAATAGTGGTTCGCAAAGCGGCCTCAATTTAGAACTGTCAAAGCGGAACCAATTGTAATCGATCTATAATTTATTTTGTCGGTGGCGTCGAGCTTTTGAGGTATTCGAAGTAAACAAATCTTAAGAAGAGGGTAGAACTCGAGATTGGGTGAATTCGTCGCTAACATTTCAATAAGCGCTATGTCTCACGCAAAACTTACGTTTATGACGCTTTTTGAAATGTTAGCGACGAATTATCAATAACTATGAATGGCACATGCCAAATAATATTGAATAATCTTACTCCAACATTATCACTGCACTTCAAAAATACACCATCTTGGAACTTCGATTCGGTTGTTCTTCTGATTCACAAAATTCCACCCACTTCTGACGCAATATTTCGTAACGTGGGAATCAAAACGGCCTCTTTTGGCCGTCGATTAGTCTATGAATAACGAAAATTTAAACATGGTTAAAAAAAAAAACAAAACAAGTATTTTCAGCAGCAAAAAATATGTCACGCTTGAGCTTGAACATAGCCTGCCACTTTGTTTATGTTTACAGCTGTAGTGCAGATCTGGGATGGGATAAACAAAGAGAAAAAAACCTATTGTCAAACTAAACCACTTTCAACATGGCCGCTTCTGTCAACCTAAACCAGTCCTTTCTTATGAGGAGAAAATGAGAAGTATTGTAATTTGAGTTGAAAAAAAATAAAACAAATTTAAATCAATTTCACAAATAATTGTAAATTGAATTAATAGATTGATTAAAATATTTTCAATTGAAAGGCATTTATTTCTATCGTACACCGAATGTTGACTTATCAGCATTTTCATTTAAAAAAACAATACATTTCATGAACCGACTATTCTTTTGCCCATTTAAAACTATTGTTATTTTTTTTTGAGCGTCACATAGAAATGTCATCTAGATTGAACAATATTAAACCTGTGCTTCCCATGAAATTAAAATGTGGCGTGAAGAAACAACATTGTAGAACAGGATTTAAAAAGCAAACAAAAATAATGGCCACAGTTTAGCCTATTTGACTTTTTTCGCACTTTATTTCAACACATTGCCACAAATTGAAAAACAAACTTTTATGCTCTTTGAAGTGAATGAATTGGTACAAATTTGAATTTTTGCCAGCCATTTCTTTCGATTCTGACGCCTTAGGGCGTGCGACCTAAGGAATGTTGACTTTCTTTAAAGTTGAGTAAAAATTGCCGTTGAATTCGACGTGCTCCTCTTTGGGGAACTGGGAAAGATTTATTTACTTTCTTTGCGTAACGGGACAACGACAGGAGCAGATAAAAAAAATCTCCCCTCCCATTTAATGACTTGCAGGCTCGCTTGCAGGCAAACGCAAAAAAAAAACAAAAAAAAAAATCACATTTTTCACATCCAAATGAAAATTAAAAATCTTTCATATAAAAAACACATTAAAAATTGAAGAAGTGAACATTTTTTGACTCATCTTTGATTTGCCAACCATTTCAAGTAATTTGTATCCGGCAGCTCCTTATGAACGGATCCACCGTAAAACGATGGAATATAAACTCAGGATTCTCCACCCACGTCCAACCGCAAACTTTAACAGCCAAATTCAAAAAAAAAAAAAAAAAACTGCGAGGAGAAACTAGACAACAAGTCATCCACATACTTGAGCACTGAGTTGAAAAACATCATCAAGAAAATTTGAATTGTCAAGCTATCTGAATCACAGATTGCTTGATATTTGTTTTCGAACACGAATTTTCTTGCAAAAAACAGAAGAAGAATACAAACGTAAACACTCAAAAAGAAGACTCTATCCAGCCGTCCCGTCCCAGGTGCAGATGTATTAGTGGGGAAATCACGTTACGCGTTCTGTCTTGTCAGCACCCAGATCTGACCTATCCTTGGTTAGGTAATCGAAAGACTTTTCCAACGACTCCAAAATATTGAAAATCTGGCAACCCTGTCTCGAGTTTTGACCACTTAAGTGATATTTATGAACCAGAATGGATCTAAAAATAAAATTGATGAAATTTCTGTCCAAACCCATCTTGTTACCCATTGTTGATAAAGAGTAAGGAAGGCATCAACCACATAGGTGGATCACGTTAGTTTTTTTTAAACCCTGACTCAAAGCGGTTTCAAAAACTCACAAAAACAAAAAAATGAAATTTTGTTAAGTGGACCTTTGAAAAAAAACTTTATATGTGAACCTTCTCAACAAAGTCAAGTGGAGTAAAACAGGCGTTGAATTTAGAGGTCAAAAATCAAGTAAATTCTTGATTTAGTAAAACTTGATAGCTCTTGTAAATTACTGTCAAAAACTTATTTTTTTTTAAATATTTTTTCAAAGGAGGTGTGTCCGTTTTACCCCACTTTCCGATGTCCTAGACGGCTTATAGTTTATCTCAAATATAAGTTTCATCCCAACGGCCGTAGCCAACTCTAGAAAAAGTGCACTTTAATTAGAATTCAGTTAAGCTAACGCTCTACTGCTAATTTTTTATCTAAATATTTTTTAGTTTTTCCTTTCAAATTTTTTATGTGATTTTCTTTCATAATTTTTAGAATTTTCAATTCAATTCAATTTTTTATTAGTAAATAATCAATTCACAATTTAGTAATTCTTATAACCTAATAGAGTTTTGGAGTACCTTTTAATTATGATTTGTACTATAGTTCATTTTGATGTAATTGGATATTCTAACAATGGTTTTTCCAAGGGAAGGAAAAATTATTTTAAAAAAACCTTCGAAATTTGCTAAGAAAAAGATAAAAATAGAAAAGCTTAAAATTAGATTTTTAGAGTTTTTTTTGATTTTTGTTGTTTTCTTTTTATTTGTTGTTGATAGTATTAGGGGGGTAATTCTCCGCCAACTCACACAGCAGTTGCCCCGCCCCCTTATCGATTTGCGTGAAACTTTGTCCTAAGAGGTACCTTTTGTCCCTGATCATGAATCCGAGGTCCGTTTTTTGATATCTCATGACGGAGGGGCGGCACGACCCCTTCCATTTATGAACATGCGAAAAAAGAGGTGTTTTTCAATAATTTGCAGCCTGAAACGGTGATGAGATAGAAATTTGGTGTCAAACGGACTTTTATGTAAAATTAGACGCCCGATTTCCGAAAAAACGTATTTTTCATCGAAAAAAACACTAAAAAAGTTTAAAAAATTCTCCCATTTTCCGTTACTCTGTAGACTGTAAAATTTTTTAGAACGTGTCATTTTATGGGAAATTTAATGTACTTTTCGAATCTATATTGATTCAGAAGGGTCATTTTTTCGTTTAGAACAAAAATTTTCATTTTAAAATTTCGTGTTTTTTCTAACTTTGCAGGGTTATTTTTTAGAGTGTAACAATGTTCTACAAAGTTGTAGAGCAGACAATTACGAAAATTTTTATATATAGACATAAGGGGTTTCGTCGTTGATCATGGCCGTTCATGGTCACCCGCGACAGACACGGACGACGAAACAAAGAGAAACGCAAAAAGTAACTTTTTCAAAACTTTTTTTCGAAAATCACGATAACTCATGATGTTTATAAGCATGTCTATATATCAAAATTTTTGTAATTGTCTGCTCTACAACTTTGTAGAACATTGTTAACTCTAAAAAATAACCCTGCAAAGTTAGAAAAAACACGAAATTTTAAAATGAAAAATTTTGTTCTAAATGAAAAAATACTCTTCTGGGTCATTATAGATTCGAAAAGTACATTAAATTTTCCATAAAATTAAAAGTTCCAAAAAATTTTACAGTCAAGTAACGAAAAATGGGAGAATTTTTAAACCTTTTTTCTGTTTTTTCGATGAAAATACGTTTTTTCGGAATTCTGAGTACGCCATCAAATCGGGCGTCTAATTTTACATAAAAGTCCCTTTGACACCAAATTTCTATCTCATCACCGTTTCAGGCTGCAAATTATTGAAAAACACCTCTTTTTTCGAATGTTCAAAAATGGAAGGGGTCGTACCGCCCCTCCGTCATGTGATATCAAAAAACGGACTTCGGATTCGTGATCAGGGACAAAAGTTACCTCTTAGGACAAAGTTTCACGCAAATCGAAGAGGGGTCGGGGTAACTTTTCCCGATTTCGTGTGAGTTGGTAGAGACCCAGGGGTTTTCTACTGTTGATTTTTTAACTGTTTTTTTAATTTTTTGTAATACAAAGGGGGGAAGCCCGCATGATTTTTTTGATTACGGTATTTATGAATGACCCCCCAGCAAATCTAGAACAATTGTCTGTCGAAGAGTGGGCATGGGCCCTTCTTGTTATATTGTTAAAAATTCTTGTTTTTTTTTCTTCTCTCAACAGGAAATGTGCGTTCTTTCAACCATCGTGATCTTGATTGTAATACTCTGCTGTGCTTATACCAGTAAGAAGAGCTTGTGAAGTGTAGTTAAACAAGTTGAAGAATTTCTCACAGTTTTCCCCCAGGGGGATCATCGTTCTGTAAATCTTTGTGAAGAAAATACGCGTGGTTCAGAATGCAACCCGAAGAGTACGAAAACACCGGCTGGTTGTCATACTTTAGCCGCCATAAGACGACTTACACGGCCGCCGATATTCACAAGATCAGCAATGAGCTGAATAACGTACGGAAGAATCTGACCGCGACTCAGTACGCGTACGGCGAACTCAGCAGTGAACTAAAGGCCTTGCGAAGTTTGCACGAGCAACGCCTGAGCGAGGAGTACGAGCGTGCTTCGGCCGCGGTCAACAGCAAGTCTTCCGGTGGGTCAAAGTCCACCGAGAAACGACTGGCCCAGCAGGCAGATGATATCAAGTACCTCAAGAATGAACTGGCCGGATGCCGAAACGAGTTGGTCAAGCAGATCAACGCCCTGAAGGTGAACGTCAGTGAGGCATCCAAGAAGAAGCTCAAAACCGGTCAGCTGCCGACGGGTGCATCGCTGAACATCGAGAGCAGGATCATGGCACTGGAGGCACAGCTGGATCAGCTGATGGGGGAGAACCGGGATCGGATCAATGGGCTCGAGGGTCGGTTGAACCAGCTAGAGCAGCAGCACGAGCGCGAGTGTAGCCACGCGTTGAAGAAGCT
Organism: Culex pipiens pallens; assembly: GCF_016801865.2. NCBI lineage: Eukaryota > Metazoa > Arthropoda > Insecta > Diptera > Culicidae > Culex > Culex pipiens. The sequence continues at coordinate 93,148,150 of NC_068938.1, read as the reverse complement.
GGAAGCGTCCACCAGTCGAAAGTTCCAGGAGATGAGCAACATGATTGTGGAACTGCAGCGGAAGCTGGACTCCAGCGAGACCAAGCTGGACGAGCAGATCCGCAATCAGTCGATGAGTCAGGACGCGATCTACGAAGAGTTGGACCAGCGGATGGACGTGTTTGCGTCCAAGTTGAGGGAACTGCACGCCCGAATCGCGCACATGGGACTGCGGGACGACATTGGGTCGACGTTTGTTTGAAACTCAACGTGACTGTAGATGAACATAAGGTAAGTGGCAAGTATGCATAAATTATAATTATAAAAAATACCTACATAAAACTGCAATCAAAATCTGAAATTGAACATATCTACATCAAACCGTCTTCGTCATCTCCACTTGAAAATTTCGACTCAAGAGCAAAAACCCGGCCATTTCCACAGCTTGAGAGGAAACAAAGAGCGGCGAAAATTTCGACTGCAGCAATCGAATGCGGATTTTTTTTTCTCGGCCCGCGTGAACAAAGTAATAATCAAATTGATTGCTGCAATAGTGCAGTGCAATTTGGCGGCGACGGCGTTTTCAATCGATCGGTATTGCGCGTCCCTTGGTCTGTGAGTGCGTAACTCTCAAATTTTCTGCGAGCTGAGGTGTTGCGTTAGTTTAGTTTTGCCGGTTGCGGAAATAGTTGGTTAAACCTTCAAATTGGAGGAACTGAAGATGTGATTTGGAGTGAATCGCGTAATTTTGGTACCTCGATTGAGTTTATTAAGATTAATTTGATAAATCTTTTAAAAACTGAAATCGTATATCCAAAAAAACTTATTTACTGATTGATAACAATATTTAGTTTCTAACTATTATGCTGCTATCAAAAATTTGCTAAATATCTTGAAAATATCAATGAATCTATGAAAAAAATATTTGCTACAAACTTTTACGTTTTGTACCGATCTGTGGTCCCAAAATTGAAAATTTGTAAATTGATTAAAATGTATACAGTCATCCCACATATTCGGAACACCCACAAATTCGGAACACTTTTATGATAATTTGTCAATATCATGCCAAAAGTAGCTTTTCTGTCGACCTTAGAATTTTTAGAACCGTCATTTGGACATTATCTTGCTATTTCACTAGTAAAAGCAGTACTTTTTGAACAAAAAACTTCATTCCAAGACTATTTTGTCCAGAGCAGCAAAACACTGCCTCCAAATGGCCTGTTTCATAATTGTGGGATGTTATTGTGCCTCCCACTATTGTGGAACACCTGAATTTAACTGATATTTTCACAAAAAAAATTATCAAACCATGTCAAACCAAAACATCACTATGCTTGAGTTTCATTGGTTTCAGTGTGAGAAGTCATTATTTGGTAATTAATATGTACTCCTGGACAGATCCAAAGTTTGTTTAAATTCGTAAGAAAAAAGTGTTCCGAATTTGTGGATTTCAAGGGTCAAAGCAATTCTTTAAAAGCTTCATATAAAAGTTAAAATTTGCAGATGTTCGACACAGCATTCGAAAGATCGCCAGAAAAGCTTTCAAACGAAGGTAAAAGTGATTTTTTGAACATTGGTCGATCTGGAAACCGTTCCGAATATGTGGGATGACTGTATTTTTGATTTAGAATGCATTAACAAGCGATGATCAATGTATTCTTTATAATAGTTTACAATTAATCATATTTATTTTTAAAATTGAAAATTTGTATTTTATTCAAAAATTGTTATGCCCTTCTTTTTTCAGGGAAAATTTTGAAGACAAAAACTTGGCTCAATAACAATGTGGCTCAATAACACTCAAAATATCATTTTATTTTCAACGTAGAATTACGAGAAGAATTAATAGATTAAAACTTGGTTTTGAAGATTCAAAATTAGACCTTTTGACAAAAATCTGATTTTTGGTCCCTGGTCCTATCCGAAGTATGATGGTCCAAAAAATGACGTTTTTTGATAATTTCGCAAAGATCACAATGAAAAAAAAAATAAAAAAATAAAAAATTACATCGGAACTGCTGAACCAATTTCAGTTCGCTACGTTTATAGAAAAATAGGCTTTTATTATTTTTAACCTTTCGGACGTCGCGTTTATCGGCCTCTCTTACAAACGTTCTTACAAACCGTGCTCAAAGTACACTAGCGCGATTGCCGAAAGGTTAAGAATGTTTACGTAATCGTAAACCAAAAATGGTGAATACCCTAAATGGGTATTGGATCATTTTTGAAGAAAATTGGTCATCCCTCTAAAATGCTCAGTATTTAATTCATTTTACCGAATTTCTGCACCAAAATAAATCAGCATATGCCGGTTGTTGCCTTCTTGAAGCTGCTGAAGGAATGTTTGATCTAAATAAATTGTGTTTAAAAATTTATATAATTTTGTGGTACAATCATCGTTACCAGAAAGTATCAGCGTGTGTAGGACACTATTCTAAACAACTTGTAGAAGGAATTGGGTCAAAATATTGATAGCGACGCAAAATTTATACCTTTGAACGAAAAATCATGGCTATGATGGAAGTCTTTAAGTTAACAGGATTCTGAGACGTGATTTTTTTTAAAAAGGGGACCAATTTACGATAAAGCACCATGCGGTTTCATCGAATGAGTTCCTAGTATTTTTTGCTGGAGACGCATGGTGCTTTATGTTAAATTAATGTACCGAATTCCGATTTTTTCAAAATATCATGTCTCAGACTAGTTTAGGGAGCGTTCTTTTATTACGTAACGCAAAAATCTAATTTTTAGAACCCTCCCCTCCTCGTAACAAAATTTCCATACAAATTTTAAAAATTTTGTATGGAGCGTAAAACGGCCTAAGACCCCCCCCCTCTCCCCCCTCATCGGCGTTACGTAATAAAAGATTGATCCCAGAAATTGAAAAATTGCCTTCTTGCATCGGAGCAATTCTCTACCAAAACCGGAAATGGATTTTATTTGTATTTTTTGATTTGGCTCAAACTTTGTGGGGGCCTTCCCTATGACCAAATAAGCTATTTTGTGACATTGGTTCACCCATAGAAGTCTCCATACAATTTTGACTGCTGTCCATATAAAAATGGTATGTAAATATTCAAACAGCTGTAACTTTTGAGTGAATTTTCTGATCAATTTGGTGTCTTCGGCAAAGTTGTAGGTATTGTTGAGGACTTTTGAGAAAAAAATAGGTACACGGAAAAAAAATTGCAGATTTTTTTATCAACTTTTTTTTTCACTAAAACTCAATTTCCCAAAATACGTATTTTTTTTATTTTCGAGATTTTTTGATATGTTTTAGGGGACAAAAATCCGCAACTTTTGAGCCATAGAGAAACATGGTCAAAAAATCTGCTGCCGAGTTATAAATTTTTGAAAAAATAGTGATTTTTGGAAAAAATCGAAGTTTCATGCAAAAACAAGTTTGACATTATTTTTAAATGCAAAATTGAATTTGCAATCGAAAAGTACTTCACAGATTTTTTGATAAAGGGCTCCGTTTTCAAGATATAGCCACCGAAAGTTTGATTTTAGCGAAATATTTGCAGTTTTTCAATTTTTAAAAATAGTGACCATGAGTGACCATTTCTAAAAATGTTTTTTTTTGAAAAGTTCAAAAAATTTGCTATAAAATTGTCTAAGAGACATTGAAGATTGGACCTCTGGTTGTTGAGATACAGCGGCTTAAAGAAAAAGAAACACGAAAATTGAAGTTTTCTAAATCTCACCAAAACAGCCCACCATTTTCTAATGACGATATCTCAGCAACTAATGGTCCGATTTTCAATGTTAGTACATGAAACATTCGTGAAATTTTGCGGCTAAACATTGAATATTACGCCCATTTAAAATGCTAGTCTTGATTTTAAAAATTTCAAAATATTTTTTTCGAAAAGATCGCAAAATTTCACGAATGTTTCATGTACTAACATTGAAAATCGGACCATTAGTTGCTAAGAGATCGTCATTAGAAAATGGTGTGTTTTTTTGGTGATATTAAGAAAACTTCAATTTTCGTGTTTCTTTTTCTTAAAGCGGCTCTATCTCAGCAACCCGAGGTCCAATCTTCAATGTCTCTTAGACAATTTTATAGCAAATTTTTTGAACCTTTCAAAAAAAAAAAATTTAGAAATGGTCACTCATGGTCACTATTTTTAAAAATTGAAAAACTGCAAATATTTCGCTAAAATCAAACTTTCGGTGGATATATCTTGAAAACGGAGCCCTTTATCAAAAAATCTGTGAAGTACTTTTCGATTGCAAATTCAATTTTGCATTAAAAAATAATGTCAAACTTGTTTTTGCATGAAACTTCGATTTTTTCCAAAAATCACAATTTTTTCAAAAATTCATAACTCGGCAGCAGATTTTTTGACCATGTTTCTCTATGGCTCAAAAGTTGCGGATTTTTGTCCCCTAAAACATATCAAAAAATCTCAAAAATCAAAAAATACATATTTTGAAAAATTGAGTTTTAGTGAAAAAAAGTTGATAAAAAAATCTGCAATTTTTTTCCCAAGTACCTATTTTTTTCTCAAAAGTCCTCAACAATACCTATAACTTTGCCGAAACACCAAATTGATCAGAAAATGCACTCAAAAGTTACAGCTGTTTGAATATTTACATACCAGTTTTGTATGGACAGTAGGGTGCCCAGAATACGGGACTTTTTCTCAAAACCTCGCTCCACAAGCTGAATATTGTTCCTTGACCTATTTTAGGACTCTGGGCCAAATATGAGCAAAATCGGTTAACATTTACCCATTGATACTCGGGGGTGAAGTTTTCTTACAGTTTGGTCTACACGGTGCGCTACTTACATCCAAATATTCCCAAAAGTGAGATTCTCATTGGAAATTTAATGCTCTACAACTTTGTAGAACATACTAAAGCTGTAAAACTTAATCCTGAAAAGTTATTAGCGATTTAAAAAAGTCATTTTTGTATGAAAAACATTTTTTCACCAACTTTAGGCTCGGGTATCAATGGGATAATCTCAACCAATTTCGCTCAAAATTTGCACAGATGCTTAAAATAACCCAATAAACCGTTTTCCGCTTGTGGAGCAGGGGGTCATTTTTTCTGGGCACCCTAATGTACAGCAGCCAAAGTTGTATGGAGACTTGTATGGGTAAACCAATGACGCCAAATAGCTTATTTGGTTATAGGAAAGGCCCCCACAAAATTTGAGTCAAATAAAAAAATACAAAAAATAAAAATGTTTGAAGTCGCCCGATTTCGTAGAGAGTTGCTCATCGGTTTTCGACTTACTTACGAAAAACCAATTTCAAAAAATGCTTAAGATTGTTCATCTACATGTCTTTTAAGTGCCCTAAACGAAAAATAAACGAAATTTTGTTACAGTTCGGAGAAAAACGAATAATAGTGTCGCTAGTGCCACGATAAAAAAATTCGAATATTGGATTTGCGTGTATAAAGTACTTTCTGTAATTTTTATATGAGAAGGTTATTTTAACAGAGTTCAAGTTCCGTTAAATTATGGTCCCCATGAAAATTTAAACTTTGAAGCTTGAAAAGTTAATGCAGCAAAAAGTTATTTTTTAATGTTCATTTTTGGATGGGACTCTAGCATATCTGTTTCAGAGGAATATACAACTTTTTTTGCTACTTGGGACGTTAATTTTGTGGTTCATATTTGTACTATTTAACAGTGAATATTTGAATGACTAAAAAAAAAACAATTCCAATTTAAAAATAATATATGAATATACTGCATGCATCTTATTTCTTGAAAGAAAACATAATGGAAGACGACGAAGATCAGATCACAGTAGACTACGAATAGGGGAGTCGGAGGTGTAATGGGACGACAGTCCATAATAAAGTTCATTCTATTGCAAACACTCAACTGAAGTAGTTTGGTCTCTGGCTAATCTCCCAAAAAAACATTACAATAATAAGTACTAAAATTGATACAAAAAATTGAAATCAACTCAGTTTTCCCTCAACGACAAACCCCACTTAGCACCTAAATTATTACCCAACACTAAACGGGTTCAGATCTAACACTCAAAGGCATCATCAATCACCGCGCGCAGCTCTAGTTTACACCCGCAGAAGTATTGTTGGAATTTTGAAAACAAAATAGCGTCCCCGTTTGCCATGTAATCCTAAAAATTGCGACCAGCGAAACGCTGTTTGTCACTCGAACTCAAAAGTATCCAAGCGGTACACAATTCAACACCCCAAATGTGACGAACGGGCCAACATTTTTGACGAGAGTATATCACTAAAAATACGTCTCGCCGTCACGTTTTGTAAACCACACCCACTTAGGAAGGAAAAGCCACAATAAAACATACAATTTGTTTCCCATCAGACTTATGTCATTGCCCTGGGTGGGCCATTCGTAAACTATGTGGTCACGCTTGTAAAAAAAACAGTGTATTTAAAAAAGACATATGCTGGATGGCAAAGTCAACGAATATAAACGGACTTAATACAATTGGAAAATGAAATTAAAGGTTGTGGTAAACCAAAAAACATAATTCATCCAAAGTTTTAAGAATAAAAGAAAACAAAATGGCATTGTTTGACAAAGTGATAACGAAAAGAAAATAACATGTGCCTAGACAACCTGATACGCGTCTCCAAATTACTGAAGACCAATTGTATAGAAAACGTTCTTCAACGAGATTACTACGGAATTGAATTAACAGAATAACGCTTTTTGCATGAATTTTGTAAAAGCATTAATTTTTCAGCAACCCAATAATTCAACTTGAAATCAATTAGCGTCCCATCAACAAATTCACTCCAAATAAATCTGCTTTTAATCCAAATTGGACAGCGCGTCGACCAAACACAACATACACACACACCTAGGCGTCGTCATCGGCTCGGGTGGTTTTGAAGAATGGAGCAAAAACAGCACAGCAAAGTGCCAAAAATCAACAAATAGAATTCATTTGGCCTAAAAACGCGCACGCTGGCCACGACGGACGACGACTATAAATAAAACTCTATTTTCACGAATAAACAGCCAGTCTGGCCAGAACGGCGTGGAAAACAAGAAGAGTCGAGTCTAGAGTAATCTCTATCTCCTTGGCAGGAGCGCCAAAAGAAAATATGCGTCTTAAGTAGCTTTCCATTACGGCAACTTTTATTTTGCCTCCTCGCTCAACTCAACTGGCCAAAACCCGAAAACCATGCCTGATTGATGGCAACAGGGACGCGACTTAATCAGTCTTGTATTTATGGGAGATAAACGGCCCGCATGTGGGCCAGTTCATTAGGAGGTGGAAATTTTATAAAATTTGAGTGTAATCCACTTGAGTCTAGACTTCTGGGCACCTCAGGGTTGAGTGTGTCCAAATGGGGTCCAGAAAAATAACTTAAGTAACAAAAAAATAATAATTTTAGGAGCGGCCGTGGCTGACTGGTTACGGTGTTCGCTTTGTAAGCGAATGGTTCTGGGTTCGATGCCCATCTGCTCCCAACGAGAAAGTTAAGAACACATAAATTTGAAATGATGAATATGAACGAAAAATCAAAGTCGCTCGAGGCGGAGTTGGAACCCCCGTACTTTAGATTGGTAAGCAAAAATGCTAACCATTAGGCCATGTCGACTTGGTGAGCGTGTATTGGAATCAGGAATACTGTTACAGAGAGCGAGTTGTGGCGCTATAACCACGGCAAATAGTGTCCAGGGCATTCGAGGAATACAATGTCCCATCCCAGAGGGTCCCGGAGTACTAAACCTTCTTAGCATGGTGCTCCCAACGAATACAACCAAAATCTCGGAGCGTATGGTGGTGTGTCCCCACGCTTCTTCCTCCCCTGTCGATTCAGAATTGTGTTGTTGTTCGAACACTCAGTGCTCAAACTCAACACAATTACGAGTCATCTCTGCGGTACGGCTTTACGCAGTAGGCCTGGCCGCTTTAACGCTTGTGATGTTTCAATGCATTCTGATGCAATGGCGCACTACAAATGTTAATAAATGACAAGAAGGGTGCTAGGCGTCATCTAACCTAAGGCACTCTCCAGGATCCCTTCGAAAGATTGGCTGCGCTAGGGTCTGATTAGATTAGATTAGATTAAGTAACAAAAAAAATAATTTTGTAAGCAATGTGTGATAGTATAAAGTTGTTGCAGTTGTTGTTGATTTTATTAGGGGAATGTAGGTTATTCGATCCCGTGATAGTATAAAGGTTTTTCACGTTTGCATTCGATCTAAGGTCTCTGTATATATTGAAGATTGGCAGTTATCATAAGTACCAACACAAAAGAAGCAACACAAATTAACTTGGAATGGTTCTATTACATTCCCCAGATTGACCTATTCCCCAAAAAGTTTTTTAATTACTTATTATTGCTATTTATTTTTAAAAGTGAATGGGTTATTTTGGGGAATGGCCCTTAGAATCTTTTGATTCCATATTAAAAAAAAATTTGAAACAACATCACACGGAGGAAAAAGAGTTCCCAAAATCGTGAACAAGCGTTCATGAAAATGGGTGTCACGAACAAAGTGTTCAAATGTCATGGTACGTTTTTCAAAATCCTACCATGGGATTAGAACACTTTGTTCGTGGTTTCCATTTTCATGAACGCTTGTTCACGATTTTGGGAACCTATTTTCTCTTTATTGATTTCAAACAATATTTTACCAACGAAATTAGTTGAACAATATGTTTTTTTCATACTTTTGCCTCCATCACTGAAGCAGAGCAAAAATTGCTTAGAAAATGAAAAAAACGAAGTTGACTTTATAGCTGTCGGCCACCATTGCTAGTACCAACCACTAGTGTCTTCCTTTTATCTACAAGGACTTCGCCGCCCTGGGCTCCTAAGTGTATGAAAGTATGGCACGGAGCGACGGCGCCGAATACCCATATTTACACAAAGAATTTTAGAGCACCCGCCGCGGGATTCGAACCGTCGACCTCTGGATAGTGAGTCCAGTGCGCGGTCCGATTGATCCACACGGGCGGGACATGAACTTTTTGTAAAAATGTCAAATTGACCCACTTTCATGAATACATTTCGTCTCAGAAATGAAAAATTAGCAAATATTGGCAGATTTTAGCGTGACGTACTTTATGGATGAAGCCTAACAGGAATTTCCCATAGTATGGAACAACCAACACAACAATTTTTATCCGCTGAAATTCATAAAATTTTCATCAATTGAAATTTAAGCATACGTGTAGCAGTTTACTGAATTCTCAGTTTAATGAGACTAGCGTGCACAGGGTGGGGTAACTTGGGGCAGATGTCCCTCCATCCTCAGATTTTTTTTTCAAAGATAAGTCAAGTGGTGTCCATGAACGACGAAATTATCAAAACTCTCAATTTTTTTTTTGTTTGATTGCCATGAGTCCACTGCGACCATTTATTAAACTCTCAAATTGTTACCCCAGGATGAGACCGAGCCACGTAGCCCAGTGGTAACGCTTCCGCCTCGTAAGCGGTAGATCGGGGTTTAAATCCCGGCTCGGACCAACACTGGTGATCTTTTTCCTTCTGGAATCGATTGCTTAGTAAAGGAAAGGTAGCGTATCGTCACAAACTGTACCTTAACATGTTAACATTAAGTTGAGAATGAAACTGCCACTTTTTTTCGTAAAATCGCGATAACTTGTGATGTTTATAAGCAAACCCCTTATGTTTATATATCAACATTTTTTGTAATTGTCTGCTCTACAACTTTGTAGAACATTGTTACACTCTAAAAAAATACCCTGCAAAGTTAGAAAAAACACGAAATTAAAAATGAAAAATTGTGTTCTAAATAAAAAAATAACCCTTCTGGGTCAATGTAGATTCGAAAAGTACATTAAATTTCCCATAAAATGACATGTTCCAAAAAAATTTACAGTCAAGTAACGGAAAATGGGAGAATTTTTAAAACTTTATTAGTGTTTTTTTTTTTGAAAAATACGTTTTTTTCGGAATTCTGAGTACGCCATCAAATCGGGCGTCTAATTTTACATAAAGGTCCCTTTGACACCAAATTTCTATCTCATCACCGTTTCAGGCTGCAAATTATTGAAAAACACCTCTTTTTTCGCATGTTCGAAAATGGAAGGGGTCGTACCGCCCCTCTGTCACGAGATATCAAAAAATGGACCTCGGATTCGTGATCAGGGACAAAAGTTACCCCTTAGGACAAAGTTTCACGCAAATCGAAGAGGGGTCGGGGCAAATTTTCCCGATTTCGTGTGAGTTGGTAAAGAATTACCCTGAGACATTTATTTCCCAGTTCACATTTTAAACTAAACCACCCCTAGAAAAATCGTATTTCAATCAATTATTTTGTCCGATCCTGATTATGTTATGAGTGTGATCGCTGCCTTTATATTTCTCTAACCTTTGTTGAATTGGAATGAGACCATGTTCGGCAATGAATGTCAGCTAAAGTGACAATTATTTCGTGCTTTCCATTTCATTAAGGCACAAAACTTTTGTAAACAAGAGTGTATCCCTCTCACACCTTATGCAAACTGTCATTCGGGGAAAGGGATATGCCGTAATCTGGGGCGAATCGGGACTACAGTCTGAATCGGGACAGCAATTTTTAGAGCACTTAAGCACGGCGTGTTTTCTAGAACAAACTTTTCAGGAAAAAATAGTCATCGCTACTTTCAAATGTGTCTTATAGGAAATTTTCTCAGCTTTCCAATGCTTCTAAGAGCGAAAAGTTGAATAAATCCCACATACTCAAAAATTCGGTTAAACTAAATTTTCAAAATGTTCTACAAAGTTGTTTCATGTATTATTTTGCACTTTTTGATGAGTAAATGACACATGAAACACATCATTTGACAAGTTTCCTGGGCTGTTATTGAAAAGTTTCCAATAAATGATTAAGGATTTTAAAAGAAAAAAACTTAAAATAGAGATATCTCAGAAATTTCCCGATGAAACATTTCGCTCTTAGAAGCATTGGAAAGCTGAGAAAATTTCCTATAAGACACATTTGAAAGTAGCGATGACTATTTTTTCCCCATAAGGTTGCCCAGAAAACACGCCGTGTAAGGTGAACCGTTGATCATTTTCGAAGAAAATTGATCATCACACTAAAATTCTTTTTATTGAAATCAATTTAACGAATTTCTGCACCACAATAAATCAGCATATCGTCGCCATCGTGCTAACTTGTCGTACGTGCATTTTGGGCCAAATTGACTTAAGAACGCCATTTTGTGCAGCTCACAATGCCTCACCTTTTGACCTTCACAGATCCCCAAAATTCGATTTCAATCCTGAGATATTCAACAAAAACCGAAAAAACTCCGTACATTTTTGTCACTTTACATATGTAAGTAGTTTCAATCTTGTCGTGCTATCTTGTCACTCCATGAAAATTGATGTAAGTGCGACAAAAGGCCAAAGGGATTTCAGGCCAGGAAAGTCAGGATGCGTTTGTCGCACGTACAAGCTAGACTACCGTAAACATTTGTAATTATAACTCGGGACTTCAGCAACCAACTTGAACCAAACTTTGGGACAATGCACAGAGTGGTGAGCCAAACAAAACGTGTTTGTTATTGTTTACATTGCGTGCTCTCGTTTTTGAATATTCAAGGTCAAACATTAAAACGCGTTTTTCTCGGAACGTCAAAATGGCGGGTGCGACAAGATAGCACGACGACGTCGATATGCCGGTTGTTGCCTTCTTGAAGCCACTGAAAGAGTTTTTGGTCTAAATCAAATGTGTTTCAAAATTTATATAATTTTGTGGTACAATCATTGAGGTCCTAGTTGGCAATCATTGATTAATGACGATTTCCATAACTTTGCAAGGAATGTGATAATCGTTACAGTCAGCGGGGGTGACTATGGGTCAAAAAACGATACACTTCTCGGAATTTCTTAATAAGAAAAACAATTCAAATAACATCGAAAGTTTTTCAACGTAGGTTTGTTCTTAGATAGTTTACCAACATTTTCCCAAAACATGGTGGATTTTGATGAACGGAATCGGAATCGACGTAACACCTTATAATGTGGCCCTCTTAAACCTTGCGGTTTCGTCAACGGTTCCACAGGTGTGTATCTTTCTTTTTGCGACAAGACTCCGCCTCCCGGGTCTCCTAAGTGTGAAGGTATGGCACGGGGAGAGGGCACCGAATACCTATATTTTACACTTAGAATTTTTTGCGTCCGCCTCGGGATTCGAACCAGCGACCTCTGGATTGTGAGTCCAGTGCGCGGTCCGATTGATCCACACAGACAGGATTTTGATGAACACTACCTTAAATGCCAATAGTTTGAAAATGAAACTAAAATGATGCTCAAATACAACGATATGGTAAAAACAAGTCATCCAACAGTGTTTCTTGTTCGAGGGAATCGTATTGACATGCTACAATGTTTGAAGTGGAGATTTTCAAACATTTGGGTAGTTTTCGAGCAATTCCAACAAAAATATTAGAAAAGTGATTTTTTCAGAGGTCATTTTTGGCCAAAAACGTACCCCATTTTTAGACAGCTGCCAAAATAACAGGATTTGTTCTAGGAACGAGATTTTTTCAGCGAAGTCATCTTAAGATGTCCCCTACACAATTTTTTTAACAGAATTCAGTTTCTTTGAGAAGAATCTGAGAAATGGTAAAATCCGTAAAAAATCAGTTTGATCCAATCTCACCCCCAGACCCAATGTCACCCCCACTGACGATACCAAAAGGAATCAGCATGTGTAGGGCACTATTCTGAATAACTTGTAGAAGGAATTTTGTCAAAATATTGATTGCGACGCAAAATTTATATCTTTGAACGAAAAATCATGGCAATAATGGAAGTCTTCAAGTTAAAGCTTTTAAATTTGTAGATGGATGTACACATTTTGTTGGTCTCAGTATGTTCTAACCGAAACCAACCAGAAAAATCAAAAAAATGTGCTCCAAAATGGTTAAAACTGCTGCCCCAATTCGCCCCATGTGTCCCGATTGACCCCAGTTTGCGGCACTATTGTTTACAAAAGTTTTGTGCCCTTTTGAAATGTTAGGCTCCATTTAGTCGCATTCAGTAATTCAGTAAAATAGCTGAAATCGACGCTGTCGTGCTAACTTGCCACACGTCGCTTTTTGACGTTCCGTGAAAAACGCGTTTTATTGATTGACCTTGAATAAACGAAAAATAGAGCACGCAATGTAAACAATAACAAACACGTTTTGTGTGGTTGATCATTCTGTGCATTGTCCTAAAGTTTGGTTGAATTTGGTTGCCGAGTTATAATTACAAATATTTACGTGTGTCAAACGCGTTCTGACCTAAAATCCCTCTGGCCAATTGTCGCACTTACAACAGTTTTCAGGCTGTGTAAAGATAGCTTGTCAAGATTGAAACTCCTCTCATATGAAAAGTGACAACAATGCACGGAGTTTTTTTTCAGTTTTTATGGAATATCTCAGGATCTCAGGAAACATTTTTTTATGCAGATCATTTTTCAATACATGTACATATAATAATCGGTTAAGGTTAATTGCCTTTCAAAAGTAGATCAAGACCACGAAACTCATAATCGGTCGTTAAACAATACGTAATAACCAAATTACAACGCTAATAACTCAATAATAATTCATATCAGGCCTCGAATCTAGTTATTATACATGTCTAGTCGAGTGCTTCACCCAAGTCTACGGTTTATGTACTTTTGTGCGTCCCGTCCATCATCGATCATTTCCCTTTCGATAGCGGGTTTAACACCACACTTGACTGTCTTTAGCGAACCAAAGGTGAAGCAAAAGACATACGTTGAACTGGATGGGGGTGGCGCGGCACCTTTGGCATGTGCTGGCCTGCATTAATCGGTTTGGTTGATTCGTCCGGCCATCCGGGGACACGGGTTGAATATTTTATCGGTTCAACTTGAATGAAAACTTTGTTTTTTTTTTTATCTATTTTTGAATGACAAGATTTGTGTTTACATTTTCTTAGTTGTATAAACATGTTTGATTAGTTCTAGAAAAGCAAACAATCATTGAAATCTAAAGAAAATACTTCCCGTTAAATCATCTGCTCCAAAGTATTCGGTCACACCACATACTTGCCCGGAATATCCAATGAGGATTATGCTTATCACCGGGCAAGAAAGAGGTAACAGCATGTTTTAATCCGCTGACGATGGTGGTTAGTTAGTTAGTATGACCAGCGTACCCAACCTGGTGCATTGTTGTGCACGGGCTGCCCCCTCCGTGTGGTGTACTTGTACTTGTGACTTAGTTTTTGCGCCTCTTTCTCGATGCAGATCGTGTTTGATTTGGCGCGAACGATTCCAATTACATATTTCGGAAGTCAAGTCCCCCCTTTTCGTAAATGTAGGGGTGGTGCATTTGGAGTTGTTCTTTGTGTATAAAGGAGTTAAGTTTGCCAAAACTGACCACCAGTTTGCGAAAGGATTACAAAGGTGACACATATCGGGGTGAATTGGGTTTATAGTTGCTGGGGAGTTTACCAAAGAAAAGTGAAAAGTAAGTGCAAGGAGCAGAAGTTTACTTCAACTGGGATCGTGAAAAGTGACGGAAAATTAGTGATTGAAGGACTCTTATTATTAAAACTGTATGGACTGGATTAAAAAATATCGTTCGTTTTGTGGTAAAAAAATGCATGTGTTTTAAAAGTTGTGCTAGAATTAAGAGCAAGTTAACTTGTTCTTAACATTGATGCATTCAATCAATGATTCAGTTGAAACAATTAGCCTAACCCTCTACAACCTAACCCCGCCTTTAGACGGGCTTCGATCTAAAAAATCGCCAAAAATCAATTTTCCAACCGTTTTTGATCTTTAAAAAGCATTGTAAAGAAGAACTCTTCAAATTTAAAAAAAAATCAGTGTTAGAAGTTTAACTTGTTTTATGTGACTTTGCCAATGTTTAAAAAAATGTAATTTTTTTAGGGGTCAACTTTGGCTGTGTTTTTTACTAACATTTCCTATATTTTTAGTAAAAAGAAGTTTGCAGTAATTTTTGTAGTGTCCCAGACTATGCCTCTACGCATTTTTTTTGCATTTTAAATGATGATGGTGCCATTCTATAGCACAAAATGTAAAAAACATGCAAAAAATTGAAAAAAAAAGTAGCTGTAAAAACGTGAAAAAATTAGATAGGCAAAATGTAATTATAAAAGGTGGTAGAATAGGCCTAATACTACCAAAAACAAACATAAACAAAACAAGATAAATGCAAATTAAAATATTAAAAATAAAACAAGAAAACCATAAAACAAAAGAAGCAAAGTTTTTTGTGGAACAAAAGTTGCTCAAAATGACCTCCTGAACAAGGGAAAACTAAAAAATTTCGAGAAAAAAAAATTGGGCTGTAGAGGGTTAATCCAACGGTGTGGCTGGTGCCTTCATCAAACCTCTTTGCAAAATATTGAATCAAAATACAATTGATTCCTGGAGCACTTCACTATCAAAGTGGGGCCTATGATTTTGCGGAGTGAATCATAATATTTCTTTGGGCTTTGAAATTATTACTAAATCTGGTCCATATAAATCAATAGAAACATTATGAATAAGTTTTCTTTTTTATAGACAAATTATAAAATAGTAGTTTATGCAACAAGTTGCAAAATGAAGATTTTTTCAGCTCGAGTCGTACATTTATCCAACGAGGTTCACCGAGTTTTGCGACGAGTTCCATACAACATTTTATGCAATTCCGAAAAACACCCATTGAGTGAAATTCTAAGTCAAATTTTCATGTATTTTGTCAATAAATCGTTTAAATAAAAAAAAAATGTTGAAAAGTGTTACTTTTCGAAACAAGTGCTGAAAAGTTCAACTTTTCAGCACCCATTTCAGAGCTGAAAAGTAGAACTTTTCAGCATTTATTTTGAAAAGTTTTGCTATTCGATTCTGTTATTTTTGGTACAGAAAAGAAAGCTATTTCATTTTCATTTCATTTCATTTATTGGATTGTTTTGGCAAAAACATCAGTGCAGTAATTATCCTAAGCTGAGATATGGGGTACCTTTCAACAGCTGACTAATTCAAACAGTGTTTAGAGTTTACTGGTACACCGGAGAAAAATTGAGCAGGGGAAGGAAAAAAATTACAAAATAACCTTCGAAATTGCTAATAGATAGGGGAAGAAAGCTATTTCGTCGTTAAGAATGACAGGAAAAGTAAGTAGTTTCCAGACGGAATTGCAAAAAATATATTTTTTATCAAAAGGTGGGAAATTACAATTCACCCACAATATGTAAAAGGATTTAGGAAATAATCTAGGCAATTTGAAAATTTTATTTTCATTAAAACAAAATTCAAATAAAAAAAACATTAAAACACTAAATAAGTGTTAGGAGGAACATCAACTGACGAATTTCGATATTTTATTATGTAGGATTATTTAATATTGTTTTGATTTTTTTTTCCGAGTTTCCCCTTCGAAAATCAAATCAGAGATATTACTGAACTTCTGTAAAATGTTTTTTTAAATTCATTTGCTCTATAAAGTGAAATAAGATTGAATAAAATTTAAAACAAAAAAAACAGTTAAAATTATATTTTAATACAATGCAATCTTGAAATACTTATTTTAAAGGATAGTAAAAATAAAGCGGTCCAAAAAAATCAACATCATGTTTGAAATTGTTGCTTTATTTGTTTTTAATTGACTCAAAATTTCATACATCAACAATTCAGAGTCGAGAGAATCGTTCCCTCTAAGTTTATTGAGGGCTCAGTGCCAAGATCGAAAGAATAATGCTACCAACTCTCATCACTAAAACAAATGTGTTCATTTGTTGGTTGAAACAATAAATCTTCACAATAGTCATACATCGACATCTGACAACTTCTTAGTCACCAAACTGTGGTGGCCGAGGCAGTTAGGCAAGGTGGCGTTACATCGTGCTGCCATCTGGTTTTTTTAAGTGCAAAAGTGGAAGTGTGGAGTCATCGTCTAAAAATAGACGGCGTCCTATCTCGCCCAGCAAAATGAAGTCGATAAAGTAGTCGGTTTTGATGGAGGAAAAGTGGAAAACGTGGTCTAAAATAGTGACCATCCCCCTATTGGGTTAGTTTGCCAAAGGTCTCTGATTCGATTCCCGTTGTCGGCACTTTTGGTTTTTTGTTTTGACGGATGAACTGTTTTTGCTGATGAGCTTCGAGAGAAAAATTTTCTCGCCCATCTCGAGCTGTGTTCTTTGTGTCCGTGAATGGTACCACTATTCTCTCAACTCGAGGCTATTTTTCTCTCGATCGAGCGCTGCCCAGTTTTGGGTGTAGTAATATTTATTTTAAATATAATGAAACATGGATTTTGCATCAATATTTTCAAGTTAAATTTGTTGAAATATTCTATTGAAAAAAATACATTTCTATTGAATTTCCAATAGTATTCCAAATTTTAATAGTTTGTAAGTGTAAGGATAGTTTTGTATCTCTCACTGTTGCTTAGCAGAGATAAAGTAAAGCTATGATTGTATTCTGTTCTATTTATATAAAGAAAAAAGGTTTTGTTTTCTTCCATCCAGGTTGTAACGATTTGGAAAAAATCAATCTTATTTTACAATAAAACACTGAAGGAACATAATTTTCATTATGCAGCAAAATAGTAGTTTATGCAACAAGTTGCAAAAAGAGGATTTTTTCAGCACGAGTCGTACATTTATCCAACGAGGTTCACCGAGTTGGATAAATACGAAGAGTGCTGAAAAAATCAAGTTTTGCAACGAGTTCCATACAACATTTTTTTGCAATTCCAAAAAACACACACTTAGTGAAATTTTAGGTCAAATTTTCATGTATTTTGTCAATAAATCGTTTAACTCAAAAAATGTCGAAAAGTGTTACTTTTCGAAACAAGTGCTGAATAGTTCAACTTTTCAGCACCCATTTGAGTGCTGAAAAGTAGAACTTTTCAGCATTTATTTTGAAAAGTGTTGCTATTCGATTCTGTTATTTTTGGTACAGAAAAGTAGGCTATTTCGTCGTTCAAGAATGACAGGAAAAGTGTGTAGTTTCATGACGGAATTGCAAAAAACTAATTTCGACATTGTTATGCCTAATGAAATTGAAAAAATTGATTTAAACAGATTATATTCTGAAAATTTGTGTTTCAAAATTCATTGAAATTATTATTAACTTAACTTTACAATAGAGTAAAAAAAATTTCCAGCTAAAAATAGTCAAATCTAATTTGTATAACTAAAAAAAAAGCTGCCAACTCTTTTTTAGCACAAATCCGTACATTTGCCGATATGACACCATGGTACAGTAGTTGTTCGGTAACTGGGCTGAGAACGTAGCCCAGTCACTGAATGCTGCTCGTTAACTGGGCTGAACAAAAAATAACGAGGGGACCACCGATGCATAATATTTTCCGTATGAAATATAAAAATAAAAGTTTCTCAAATTTAATTACAATGCTTCCTAATCATATTTCTTTAATTGTAACTTGAAATTAAAGAAAAGTTTGAAAAAAGTTTTTTTATTTATTGAATATGATTTTTGCATCCATTAACCCCTCGGTCATTGTTTTGGTTTTTTGACTTTTGTCTGTTTTTTAACTAGGTTATCGAGCACCCAGTTAAACAACGCCCAGTTACCGAACAACTACTGTATAACAAAAACTGTTAAGGAATTACATAGTTAGATAAATTAAATGAAATAAATTTGAGAATTACAAATATAAAACTGTGTCGTTTTTACAGCTAACAAATTTCACAAAATGCTATCAGAGTGCTTATGACTTGCACGTTTAAAAGTATTCATAAAATAAACCGTGATTTGAATCAAATCATTATGGTCTTCATTTTTTTAAACGTTTAAAAGTTTACGAAATGTCAAGTTTGCTTTTACGAATGTTCTCAGTGTTTTCACGAACACTTTCCCAGAGTTTTTTTTATTGAAAATGTCCTATAACATGTGAAACTCAACAGTTTATAGGACCTTTAAGAAAAAATCTAGATTTGTTAGCTCAAATGTTCAAAGGTTTTCACAAGTTTAAGAATGCCTGTGGATCTTTTAATGGATAAATATATTTAGTAAGGAATGTCTAAAAAAACAATTCCAGAGTGTTTTTTAAAAGGTCCTATTTACATACGAAAAACAAAATAAAATAAATAATCAAGTTTGAATTGAGAAAACCCCAGAAAACTCTCCCTTTTTAAATCAAACTCACAGTTAAATTAAAATGTCTAATTAACAAAAGCTTTGACCAAATAAAAAAAAACAATTCAATGTTCAAAAATTTTTAAAATTCCATAAAAATCGTATTATGCGTGAAATTCCCTACAAAAATTCTGGCCTGAGCGTTGAAAATCCGTATGGTAAGGAAAAAGAGATTTCTTTCCCAAAAATCTTTAAATTTGGTGAAGTGTTAAACTTTTAAAAAAGAAAAGAAGAATGAAATTATTTTTTTTTATTTGCACACGAAATTTTGTTAGAACGAAATTCACAAGAAGTATACTTTGCTTAAATTTTAAAATTGAAAAGCAGCAACCAAGGAAGTTGTTGTCTTCTTATTCCAAAATTGTCAAACTTACGGACCCGAAAATCTGACTGGAGAATCAGTCAAATTTTGTTGTAAATATTTTTTAGGGTACAAAAATTGCATCAAAAATTACCGTAGTTAAAAAAAATACTGAAATACAGAAATCTCGGTGCTAAAGCCTTGGTTGATGTGCACAGTTAATTTTATTTAAAAAAAAATCATGAAAATGTTAGTTAACTAACTATTTCATCAAGAGCAACCATGCGCATCCACATAATTCTGTGGGGCTAGCAAAAGTAAAGGGGTGCGTATGGATGCTTTAGATGATTCCATCGCATTTATATCCGAAAATTACAATTTTATTTATTGTCAGGATATCCACTAAAGCATGTTCAGGAAGCCAACATTTATCATACTTTGATGAAACTCAAGCTTTTACTGACATTAAATTAAATTAATTTAAATTATCATCACAAAAATAAAGTTTAGAAAGACCATTTGAACCATTAGAATTAACAACTTGGTTTAGAATAATTTGTTTTTATCTATTAAAGTTTCCTTCTTTACTTTTTTTAAATTGCAGATGCTTTTACCAACATTAGTATTAGCTTTATCACTATCCAGTATCGTAGGAACGACCGAGCTTGAAAGGTAAGACGTAGTTATTACTTATTCAATTAGGATATTTCGAATAACCCACCATAATCTAATTAAGTGGTCGTTTGCAGTTGCAAACATTTTCCCCCCTACATAACAAATTTTGTTCCATCGTAATTCCATAACTTCAGTGCAAAACTCCCTTCCCTTCACTCTCAACCGTCCTAAAGGTTCGACCTTACGAGACTGCTACTGTTTGCTGTGCTGGTCATCACACGATTCTAAAATCCAAACAATCTTGGAAAACGTAGTCGTTTTCCCGAAATTGTTTGACGCGCTTCTGATGGTAGGTTCAAAAGTCGAACGGACAAACATCCAACTGACTAACCATCTGCCAAAACATCGCAACGACTTTAGCATCATCAGTGTTGGATTCTGGTGCGATTCAGGTTTTATGCAGTGATGACCGGTGCTTAACTACCTTAGAATTTTAAGTTTGGAGTGATATTTGATTTCCACTGAAAATTTTCCATAAATAGTAAATGTTCAATTTACCTGAAGTTGAAAGTTAAAAAAATATTTTTATCCATTAAGTCCTTTTGAAATGATAGTCTAGCATTCAAAAATGTAAACATTCTCCTGCGCCGATCTAACCGACGAACTGGCCAACTCAAATCGATTAACGAGCAGCTGTGATTAGCGTGGGTGGAGAAATAATAAACTTGGACTTTTACACGCTTTTGCAGTGTAGTTGAGTGGAATGATGTAATACAAAAATTGAAATTTTCTAATTTGGTATTCAAAAAAAATGCGTATTAAAATTTCCTAGTTTTTGATTCGCACACATTTTTTCCCCCAGATCTTTTTGCCTCATAAAATTTAACGACTTTTCACTTTCACAAAGCAGGGTTTCTAATTGGTGAACCGATAACCTTAACCTGGGGTGCTTTTTATGAACTGTTTGATTTCCCGCGCAGGCGAAATTTTGAGTGCGCGAAAAATGATGTTCGACAAATTGACGTAAGTGCGAGGCATCAGTGTGCCATTAGAGCTATGATTGGCGGTTGGCTCCAAAATTTCAGCTGAAATGAAGGAAACGATTTTCTTTTTTCATTTTTTTCATTGCTACAGGAAACGCACTGATCGGATGTTTACTTTCGATGGTGTCTGTTCGATTGCACTGCGCTAGCGATTTCGCTAGTTTTTTTAAAAATATAATTGTTGCATTTTCATCAGTAATGATCCGTTTATCAACAATTCAGGGAGTCAGGCACAAATGAGAATGTTGGAGACTGATCAACATTTCAATGAATAAAACATTAAAAGTAGAAGTAAAAACTAATTCAAAACAAATTTCTTTCTCAGTTTCACCACAACCTCCAACGGCGCCACCGTGCATCACGACCTAACCCATCACCATGAGCTGCACCATCATCAGGATCCGTTGCATCACCACGATCTGCACACTGCTGCGGAACTGCACCACGTTGCCGCCCACGTGGATCTTCACCCGGTGACAACTACCACCTCCCACCACCACCACGTGGACCTGCATCCAATAACCGCGACCGCCCACCACGTGGACGTCCACCATGAGCCGCACCTGCTGGATTTCCACACACATGCCACCACCACGCACGCCCACCCGGTCCATCTGCAGACCGAGCTGCACCACCAGGACGTTGTCCAGGAGCACGGTGACCACGTGCATCACGCGCACCGTGATGTGGTCGTCGCGACACCCCACGCTTCGGGCTTTTGGAAGAAGAGTTACGTGTGGAAACCGCGCTGGGTCAAGTCCTGGCAGGAGAAGAAGGTGTACGTGGCCGTGTGGAAGCACGTGTGGGGACCGGTGCAGGTCAGCGAGTGGGTTCCGATTCCGAAGCCTCCGCCGGGATGGACCAAGCACTGAGTGCTATAGGGTTGTGGGGGTACGTGACTGTTGGGGCGTTTAACTTTGCGTTACGTGTCAAATGTACAAATATAGTTAGTATTACATTTTAATAATTGTTTTAGTGCTTTCATTTGATGAGAAATCCAATAAGTGAAATTTGCTGTGATGAACAGTTGATGTACAATTTAGAAGAATTTCCCCTATAATTCAATTTAGCGATCAAAGCATAAGCAACATACATGCAGGCGATTTTCACGATCTTCACTGCTTTCATTATTTTTATGTTTTCATCCATTTCGACCTGATCGTGCTAACTTTTTCATTTCATTTCATTTTATTAGGTTGCTTTAACAATGACTTTGGTGCAGTTGTTATCTTGAGCTGAGATATGGACTACCCTTCATCAGCTGATTTGTTCAAAATGGGGATAGATTTTACTGGTACTAAGGAGAACGAATTGGACAGAGAAGGAAAAAAAATGCAAAAATAACCTTCGAAATAGCCAATAGATGTGGGAGTGCTAACTTTTTGTATGTCGTTTTCTTGTTTTTTTTTGGTTGCCTGAGTATGTACTGAGTTATTATCAAAAGTGTAAACAGTAGACTTACATGTAAGATTTATGAAACAGCATTTTTTAGAACTTGTCGCAATTGAAGGATGCTTTAAGGTAGCACGATTTCGTCGAAGCTTCATTTCATGCTCGGAGTTTAATTTTTTTTCCTCAATATCTCAGTCTACAGATGCATTGAATAACTAACAAAAAGTCTTGGGCCCCTCCATCCCCTTTAGCACTATTCTCATAGAAATTAAAATTAAAAATGTATTTAGGGTATTTGTCCCTATTTTGGGCCTACTGAGCAGAGCGCACTTTTAATTTGATGTATTCTCAAAGGCTGCTATTGGCAGCCTAGTTTGTTTTACTTGAATAAGTTGGTTTTTTAATGCTTAAGCTCTTACATTATCAACATTTTTTGCCCCAATTTTGGGGATATTGCTCCTAGAATACGACCTTCTTTGTACATATTTTCGGCCTACCTTCTGATTGGTTGAAATCTTGAAGCACATGGCAAACTTTTTTGACGTACGGTTCAGCACAAATTCGGACGACAAATATGCTAAATCATTGTGATGTTTTAAGACACAAATAAATAATAGTGATATATTAAATGTATTATTTCTAATTTAAGAGGAAAAAATGAATTATTCTCAAGTGGTGGATCCCTGCCAGGTTTGGTGAAATGCTTAATTTCGTTGAATTAAGTTTGGTAGATCCAAAATAGGAACTTGGTCCAAAATAGGGACAAATACCCTATATTAAGCATTGCACAGCTTCCAGAATCGTTTCTTCATTGCCGAACGAACTTGAATTCATTGAAACACCGTTGGTTTAACAACAATTATTATCAAACGAACAGGCTCACTTTTTAGTTTGACGCTCTCTCTACACAGAGCTTCCACTTACTACTAAACGTTTTGTTTGATAGTAAGTGTTAGTCGTTGTTGTTGTTGTTGATTTTATTAGGGGAACTTTAACCCTATGGGTCATTCGCTACCGTTTTAGTCCCGTGTAAAAAGTGACAGTTTGTCACTTTTAGTTTGACTTTTTCAAAACAACGGGGTACAAACTAAAAAGTGACAAACGCAAAGGTGACCAAACACCTGGGGTTAAGTGTGCAATAGGGTGACAATTAAAAAAAAAACGACATCAGGGATATCCCCTGATTCAATTCCTTAGGCAAAAATAAGTGACTTTGAATATATTGAGCGAAATCGGTTAAGAGTTAAGGGTCGCTTTTTATCGTTGAAGTCAAGAAAAAATCTTTTCATGCAGAAACGTCTTCTTTAAATCGTTAATAACTCATCAGGGTTAACTCGGATCGTTTTGCCGTCATCGACAATGTTGTTTGTTGACACTTGACAATGATCTAACACATTTAACGCCATATTTTGGGCGAAATTTATAAATTATTGCTTTTCCCCATAGCAGGGCCTCGTGGCGCGATGGTTAGCGGCTTTGGCTGCCGATCTCTGAGTTGCTATGGGGCACGGGTTCGGTTCCCGCCTTATCCTCCTGGTCTTCTATCGCATGGGGAAGAAAAATGTCGGTCCATTTGCGTATAAGAGGTTTTGAATGACTCACCACACATAACCTTCGGACGCCTAGAAATGAGCAGAAACTTGCAACAGAGACCACAAAAGAAACGGAGGTCGTTAAAGTGGATTGCTTTGCTTTTTTTTTGCTTTTCCCCATACATTTTTTTGAATTTTCCCGTGCAAGTTTCAACGATAAAAAGCGACCCTTAATCCTTAACCGATTTGGCTCAAAATTGGCAAAGTTATTTATTTTTACCTAAAGAATCGAGCCAACGATTTTCCATTTTTTATCGTGTAAAATGCCAAACCAAGATGGCGGTGGCGGGTTTCCATTTTAAAAGTGTTCTATGATTATTATTCCAAATACGTTGACCACCATTTTGGATTGCACATCTTCGAACATTTTTTCAACTAGGAGTCACATTTGAGTTCAGCTACCTTAAGTAAGATAAATTGAAGTTGTTAATTGAATGTCAATAGACTTTTTTTTTATTGTTTTTTAAGCAACCGCCATCTTGAATTTTTCGGTGTTGATGAGAGGAAATCGGAAAAATAACAGGCAGATTCGGAGCGAGGGTCCATTAAGCCTTAACTAATCAAAAATTGATCTTTCACACGATTTGCTTCATGCATCGCTTTTTATACAGCTGTTCCATATGAGAGTTAAAGAAAAAAAGTACTTCGGTTTGGCACCAAATTTTTCTGAGGGTTCCTTGGCCAAAATAATTAGACCAGTATTTTTTTTTTCGCCGTTATTTTTCAAGCCGGGACCGTGGTGGAGGGGTAAGCGTGATTGCCTCTCACCCAGTCGGCCTGGGTTCGATCCCAGAAGGTCCCGGTGGCAAATTTTGAGACGAGATTTGTCTGATCACGCCTTCCGTCGGATGGGGAAGTAAATGTTGGCCCCGGTCTAACCTAGAGGTTAGGTCGATAGCTCAGTCCAGGTGTAGGAGTCGTCTCCCTGGGTCCTGTCCTGGTGGAGTCGCTGGTAGGCAGTTGGACTCACAATCCAAAGGTCGTCAGTTCGAATCCCGTGGATGGAAGCTTAGGTGTAAAAATAGGTTTGCAATAATTGCCTACTTTCGAGTAGGAATCTCGTAATCGAGAACGCCAAGGCAATGCTGTAGAGCGAATAATTTGATTTTTTTCGTATGGCCATTAGGTTGACCTACGCCGTGTTAGGGTGGTCCGAAAAATGACAATTTTCGTCGATTTTCACAAAATCATAACTCCGCTCCATTTTAACCGATTTAAGGAGTCTTGGACGCAAATGAATGGTGACAAGTTTGGCTTTCAAGGAAAAATGAGGACCAGGTATAATACCAAACAAATCCAAACATTTGAAAAAGTCATATGTAAACTTAAAATGCCGTTTTGACGGCGTCTGAACCAAAGAGTCTGAAAATATTTTTTTGCAATTCCGTCGTGAAACTACTTACCATTCCTGTCATTCTTGAACGACGAAATAGCCTACTTTTTTGTACCAAAAATAACAGAAAAGTTGAACTAACACTTTTCAACATTTTTTTGATTTAAACGATTTATTGACAAAATACATGAAAATTCGACTTAAAATTTCACTCAATTTTCGAACAATTGTTTTTCGAAATTGCAAAAAATGTTGTATGGAACTCGTTGCAAAACTTGATTTTTTCAGCACTCGTCGTATTTATCCAACTCGGTGAACCTCGTTGGATAAATGTACGACTCGTGCTGAAAAAATCCTCTTTTTGCAACTTGTTGCATAAACTGCTATTAAAGGATTCATCGGAAAATTTAAAGTACCGTAATCTGGGGTGAATCGGGACTACAGTCTGAATAGGGACAGCAGTGTTTAGAGCACTTAAAAAAAAGAGAGCTTAGAGCTTTTAAATTTGGAATTGGATGTACACATTTTGTTGGTCTGAGTCTGTTCTAACCGAAACCAACCAGAAAAATCAAAATATTGTGCTCCAACATGGTTAAAACTGCTGTCCCAATTCGCTCCATGTGTTCCGATTGACCCCAGTTTACGGTAACATAAAAAATGGGTGAGGTTCATTAACAGGATTCGACGCGCTGCGCGCAAAAACGTTAAAATAGCAAAAACGACAAATAATCAACTTTTTTCACTAAAACTGCAATAACTCAAAAATTTCAGCGATGACCTGTACATGTTTGGGTATCAAAATTTCCGTAATTAAAATACGCAAATTTTGGTACCCAATCAAAAAAAAATCGACGAAAATGGCCATTTTTCAGACCACCCTAACACGGCGTAGGTCACCCTAATGGCCAAACACATAAAATACGGGTCTAATTATAGTTAGATAGAACTTTAATTTTATCAATATTTTGTGCTTGAGCAAACAGAAAAAAGTTGCTCAGAGAAATTCACTAGTTTGCTTTGGAAAAAAGATTTTCTTTCAAGTGAATTTAAAAAACCATAATTCATTTGATTTTTTTTTATTCAATCGTTTAGTTTTTTTTCCGATCACATGAGGAAATTAACAATCTTAAAGGTAGGTAACGGATGAATGGATGGCTTTCATGGAACTTAAATCAACAAATTGCCCTAGCTCTGACAGATAATGAGATAATTGATACTAGATATAATCGGACAGTCACTTTTATCACCTCTTTTTTCTTCTAACTAGCGGGTCGCAGCAAAACGTTGAGTAGTACGAGTATTTCTTGTCGTAAACCAAAGTTTTAACTAATCACTTTACATCTCTCACCTAGCGTAGCGTTCATTCGATTCCACTAGTGTATTTACAGGACGCGACACCTTAACGTTTAATTAAATACTGGGGGGTAACTCTAGTTATCAGCTAGGCGACTTTGTGTGTACGAAGGAAACTAAAGCTTAGTCACTTAGAAGCTAAAATAGTAACAATTTACGCGACCGGAAACCGGAACTCGGATTTGTTTTCCGTCGTGTCTGTTTTCACCACGGCAGGCGTGATGTTGGCAGTCGCTCCGGGAGCAGCCTCAACGGCCTTGGGTTGGGCCGCAGAAGTCTCACTGCGTTTGAACAGCACCTTGGTGGAGCCATCGGTGGCGGACGCCGAGGCCGCGCTATCCTTCCGGTCCCAACCGTGGGATTCGATTTCGTGGTGGTGGTGCTCGTGAGGATCCGGCGATGGGAACCACTCGGAGATCCAAACCGGCTTCCAGATTTGCTTCCACGCTGGGACCCAGATTTCCTTCCAGTCGGGCACCCAAATCTGCTTCCAGGCTTCCTTCCACTCCAGCTTCTTGTCCGGAACCCAGATCAACTTCTTGCTTGGCTTCCACGTTTGGACCCAGGCAGCCTTCCATTCGAGTTTCTTCTGTGGAACCCAGATCTGAAAATATAAAAAGAAGGAAGTTTAGTAACCAATCATGCATTATATTTTTTTTTAAATTTCAATCTATTTCATAACCTGCCCCGAACAAATGACTTCAATGACCAACCTGTTTTTTCTCAGTTCGCCAGATCTGCTTCCATGCTTCCTTCCACGCCAGCTTCTTATCCTCGACCCAGATTTGCTTCTTGCCCGGCTTCCAAATCTGCTTCCAGGCGGCCTTCCATTCGAGCTTTTTGTCAGTCTTCCAGATTTGCTTTTGTTCTAAAATAATTGAAAAAGTGGGAACATAAAATTAGTTTAAAACGAGTTGTGCTTTTGCAGATTTAAAGTTTCAATCCAATCTAGTTGCAATTTCACCGCAGGATCAAAACTATACCTGTCTTCCAGATCTTCTTCCAGCCCGACTTCCAAACCAGTTTCTTTTTCCAAAGGTCGTGGCTGGTGTACTCCCAGCCGTCGTGATCCTTGCCGAGGTACTTTTCCCCAGGCACTCCCACCTTGATCCAGGCCGGATACCAGTATTGCTTCCACGCCGGCACTTGAATTTCCTTCCAGTCAGGCACCTGGATTTCCTTCCAAACCGGTTTCCAAATTTGCTTCCACGCTGGCACTTGGATGTCCTTCCAGGCGGGCACCTTAATGGGGACCCAGATGGGTTTCCAGATCTTTTTCCAGTCCGGAACTTGGATTTCTTTCCATGCCGGAACTTGGATTTCGTTCCACCATGGTTTCCAGATTTGCTTCCAAGCCGGAACCTGCGGGTGGTGGGAGGCGGTTTGCGGTTAGTGATCGAGTAGAACGAGCAGAAAAACTTTAGTCCAAGGTGTTAAAGAGTTTGTTTGGTTTGAGTTCAACCTTTTGTAAGTGATCATTTGATTTGAAATCAAAGATTCAAGTCAGTTGAGCCAACCTTGTTATACCATCATTACAATCCCAGAGTCGCTTAGAAGTGGGTACTTACAATCGTTCAGTCCGTGCTAGTGAGTCTTAAAATCTATATGGGAAACCTTCTGTATATAATACTAATTGTCGTCACAGTAAAGAATAGCTTAGTCGGTCTCGTCCAAGCGGAGGACGTATCGCCCAACGACCCCCTCACCCTACCTGAATGTCTTTCCACACGGGAATCTGCGTCGGAACCCAGATCGGTTTCCAGATCTTCTTCCAGTCGGGCTTCCAAATTTGCTTCTTCCCAGGCTTCCAGATCTTCTTCCAGCCCTCCTTCCAGATGAGCTTCTTCTTCCAGAAGCCCGGATCCGGATGTTCCTCGTGCACGTGGTGCTCGTGGATGTCGTCAATCACCGGCAGTGGTTGCGGCTGGTGGAGCTCCTCGATAAGCGGGGCCGCGCCCACCGGTTCACCAAACGAGACCGGGTCGGCCGGGGCCGGATAGTCATAGCCGATTCGTTTCTGTGCGCTGGCGCCAACCGCCAACTGCTGCTGGACAACGTTGCTGTTTTGCGACTCCTCGGCTTTCTGGTCGATGACTGCTTTAGCGCTGGCTAAAGCGACGATGTGCAGTATTATGCCGAGGGTGACCTTTAGCGGTTTGGGGGAGACAGACAAAGTATTTTTTTTTTTAATAAATATTTTATGGGTTATCTCTAATCGCATAATGGTATTAGCTAATGTGTAACATTTGAACGTGCGGTGTGATAACAAGATATGGTAATAAGTAATAATTCACGATCAATCTTTCGTTTGTGTGACCTCGAAACTAGCTCCGACAGCATAAGATATTGCGAATGGATGTGTCTTTTGCGATTTTATTAAAAAAAAACCTGTGTAGCTTTGAGGATTTCATGTCTTTGGAACAGTTCGACGCTGTCGTGCTATCTTGTCGTTTGTCGCTTTTTTACATTTCGATAAAAACGCGTTTTAATGTTTGACCTTGAATAAACAAAATCAAGAGCTCGCAATGTAAACAATAGCAAACACGTTTTGTTTGGTTGACCATTCTGTGCTTTTTCCCAAAGTTTGGTTTAATTTGATCGCCGAGGTCTCGAGTCATAATTACAATTGTTTACGGTCGTCGAGCTTGTACCTGTGTCAATTGCGTTTTGACTTGAAACCCCTTTGGTCAGTTGTCGCACTAACATCAATTTTCAGGGTTTGCCAAGTTAGCACGACACGATTGAAATTTGTTTCATATGAAAAGTGACAAAAATGCTCGGAGTTTTTTGGTTTTTAATTGAATATCTCAGGATTAAAATCGAATTTGGGGATCTGTAACGGTCACAAGGTGAGGCATTGTAAACTGCACAAAATTACGTTCTTAATTCAATTAGGCCCAAAATGCACGAACGACAAGTAAACACGACAGCGATGAGTTGTTAAAATTAGGCGTATTTTGGATTGATTGAAGAAAAGGGTTGTTCTCGTTATAGGCCACGTGGCCCATAGTGTTGCGACTACGAAATCTGGAACAACATTTGAAAAGGGCGCATAAGTATTTTGACAGCTGGAACTATTTTGCAAATTTCGAAATAAAGGGTAAGTTTTTCACAAAACTCGAAACATGAAACAAAAGCTGGCCTCCACAGTTTCTAATACTGTGGGTTTTGTTGAAGTTGCCTTGGTCTCGGAATTTGCAAAACAGATCCAGCTGTCAAAGTGCTTATGACACATTGTGCCGTGACGTAAAAAAGATTCGACGATTCTTTTTTCAGTTTTTTGACAATGACTCGATGGCTATAAAAGAAAGCACCTTAGACACATTCTCCGGCGACAAAAATGTCACGTTTTGGCTGATAGGTCGAACATTTTAATTATGTATTCGTTGTTATATTGGCTCAATCACTAATCGCAGCTGGATTAACAATTAGAAATGTTTATAATAACATGACTTATTAATTTTTAAGATACCAAAAAGGGTCGAAATTTCGCTATTTCTCACATCGTTGCAACGTCACGGAGTGATCAATGTGGCAAATGTTGAATTTGACTTAAAATTAGTTTTCCATAGTCACTACTTGTAAAAATTTAATTTCCAATTGGAATCTGTAATAATATTTAAGTTTGGGACGGGTTCTAATATCAAATAAAATATATTTCATACGCCGGAATGTGACCTTCACATTTTTATAGATTCTGAAAGTACGTTAAATTTGCCATAAGAATCAGTTTTTGGTTGGGGAGATGGGGGTAAGACGGCCACCCTAAGGGAGAAGTCTTATAAAATTTACACAACAGATTATTTTGATCTCAAATTACGTACATATTGTTCTACTAGTAGTCCATTGTAGAAATGACATAAATTGGTTGGTCTAAAAACCAATTTTCAAAACTCTTCAGCAATTTAAAAAAAAATAATTGAAATCGTATATACATGAAATACGCGGGGTAAGACGGCCACCCATGAGGAGTAAGACGGTAAGTACTATAAATTAACTTAATAACTTTGCTAAATCCACTCAAATACCTACATGGTCGGTTGAACAGACATCATAACTATTTTGGTTGAAAAAATCAAGTTTCAAATGTGAAGAAAAATGGTGTTTAAAAAATTTCATATTTTGGCTCAGTAAATTTAATATTATTGCGGCCACATTTTATGTAAAACTGTGAATTTTTACTACAAAACAAACACAATTTGATGCAAAATAATTAGTTTGTGTGTTTCGATTAGAATAAGTAAATCAAAATTATGTAAACAATATTAAATTAGCGATTTTTATGAAATGTTTGATAGGATTTCATACTATTCAATGAGTTTTGCTATATCACAGTTAAGAATGTTGTCGAAACGGTAGTTTACAGCATTTTGATTAAAAATGAATAGTTTTATTAAAAGCTCTTTACCTTATCTACAAGTAGGTCCTAATAGTAAAAAAAAAACCGTCAAAAATATAACCTATATCAAATAAAATTTACAAACTACGGGTGGCCGTCTTGCCCCCAAATAAATTATTTTTTTTAACATTTTTTGCAAATAGCTCATTGCGAGAGACATAATCTAGGGAAAACTTCAATTTAACATGAAAAAATATATGAAGACAGGAAAACATATTGTTATCTAACACAAATGCCTAAGTTGTAATTCATGAAAAT
The DNA here is from genome assembly GCF_016801865.2 of Culex pipiens pallens. Lineage (NCBI taxonomy): Eukaryota > Metazoa > Arthropoda > Insecta > Diptera > Culicidae > Culex > Culex pipiens. The sequence continues at coordinate 93,116,813 of NC_068938.1, read as the reverse complement.
TGCATCCTTTTTCAAGTTCGAAAACTATTTGTTTATTTTGAGCTATTTTTATACTATTTCAAACAATATGTTTGGCAAAGGTGACTCCCTATGCATTGTTTAGCATGAGGAACAGTATTGCTAAACATTTTAGTTATATTCATTAGTATACTTATTAAAACAGTGGGGTGGCCGTCTTACCCCCAGCTCCCCTTTAGGATTTTACGCTTTCATTTCCATTCTACGAGCGAATGTGTAGCGTGACGTTACAACAGTAGAGAATTTTGTATTTTGAATATTGAGAGGTTGAGATTAAGATCTATCTGGGTATAGATGTATGTAGCGACCCTTAAACCTTGACCGATTTTGCTCAAAATTTTCACAGATACTTATTTTTGCTTAAGGAATCGAAACAGGCGGTATACCTGAGGTTGATTATTTTATTGTCATCATAATGCAGAATTCAACAAATTATTGAAAGAACCGAAAATTTTTATCCAGAAATTTACAGTTTTTTTTAAATGTCTTTAAAGCATAATTTGATTAGATCTCAGTTTATGATTTAGTCTTCAAAAAAAGATAACTATATAATTTATTAGCAAATTTCATGTCATTCCTAGCTTGGGTTTAAACAAATATTCTACGTTGGAATTTAATTTTCCAAGAATTTGAATGTTTTACTCCAGGAATATTTTTAGTCGTTTATAAAAGCAAATAAACAGATGAATAAAAACTTACATTGTCTATTCAATGGACTAAACAACTTAATGGCCTAATCAAATTCCAATAAATTCTTCCAATCCCGTCTGACTCATCGTCAAAACTAGCCCACTGACCAGCCTTCAACTCCCACCCCAAAGACACACTTCCCCACATATTTCATACCCCGTGTCCAACTCGGCATCGCAAATCGATATTAAATCTTACGTTGTTACGTAACACCAGTTTACGTGCAAAGCAGCGGCAAAAGAAGACTGCATGTAGCAACACCAACAAACCTGTCTTCCCATGTGAAGAAATGGACGTCCTCTCAATGGACGTCTTCATCTGTGGCTCACTTACCTACTAAACTCTACACTATACGACACAAAGTCGTCGTGATCGAGCGTTTAGCGGAAGGTGGATTCGCGTGCGCGTACAACAACGACACGTCACGGAGATATTGGGGAACCGGTATGACCAAACGAAGAAAGCATTGGATAACCCTACCCCTCCGTTCCCGCGTGATAAACCGGTTCCACTGGACAACAACAAGCAAGCAAACCACGTGTGTTTTGGGTCGATCAACTGTCCAAAAAAAAAGTCTCAAGGTTCACCACATCAATCAAATCCGCACGGGTGGGTGAGGGTTTTGCAGGTATTCAGCCTTGGGGGTCATTTCACTTGGCTTGTTGTACCGATGACCTAGATATGTCTCCTGGTGCAAAAAAAGCGGTATGACGAAGGAACAAAGGTGACCGGATTCGGTATGATCGGGGCGGTTAGTCATTTCGGCGAGGTTATGTAACGGTGACCTGCAGATGATGATTGTTTGGAGCTTAAGTGGTCTGGTTTGTTTTGTTTCTCCATATTTTTTGAGGGCCGTGGTATGTTAAATATTGTGGAAATGCGTTGGCGGTGAATGCAGTGGATTAAGAAAATGAGTTGTCGCGTGACTTATTGATGTGCTTCAATACTCTGGGTTGAAGAGGCAAGATTTTCGAAAATGAACAAATATTTTGAAAAGTATTTGAAGAAAACGATAATCAGGGAATCCTCAACAAATTGACACTGCATCATTCAAGATGTTGACAAAGTTCAGTTTAGATCAGATAAAATTAAATTAGACATTTTTTTTTCCAAAACACTAGCTTTTGTAAAAAGTATCTTCTGTAAATATATTTTTTACCATAAATGTAAGGCTAGAAGAGAAGGTTTGTGCTTTTTGTCAGTTTGGTTTTGTTTATATCTTGTTTTCCATTTCCATTTCAATTCACCTACATATTTACACTTAGAACACAATTCATATTTTGATCAGATGTTTGTTATCAAAACACAAACAATGTTGAGAGCTGTCAAAAATTTGTTTCAGGAAACCGAAAATTTTAAAGAAAAATAATTCATTGGTTAAAGATGTGCTTTATATTCTAAAACAGATCTAGTTCCAAAATATCAAAAAAAAAAAAATTCTCAAGAAAATGGCAATTGGATGAAAATTGAGCTGATGTTTCAATTACAGTTCAAAAATTTAATTATTAAAAGCTTCAAGGTGCCGAGCTGAACCAGCGTTTATAGCCGAAAGACTCCTTAATAAAGACAACTAACTAACTAAGCCTCAAGGTTTTTTAATTATTCCAATTGATTCTGTTGCACAACGCTATTTATTATTGTCTCTATTGAACAATAAAAAAATTTTGAATTTTGTTTTTTGCTTAAGTTGAAAATTATCTGTTATCTCCACAATTTTTCTGGTTTAATTTTCTGATTTCGCATTTTATTTTTTCTACTGATTTATAAAAACAATCAGTTTTTTTAAAGTAAAATATCACAGAGATTTTAGATAGTGGAAAACATGAAATTGCATGCCCAAAATAAAAAAATAAAATAAAAAAGTACTACAAAATGCTTTATACATTATTGCAATTATAGTACTGTTACAATTTTGCAAAATATCAATTGGTTTATTTTTATTTGAAGTTTCACAACTTTTTTTTTGGAACTGTGGTCTCAAAACACAGTATTTGGGAAAAAATAAAGATTGAAACCCCTTTTTTGATAGAATATGTATAAACAACGGTATGCATTATATTCTAAATAGTTTACAATCGTTTTGACAAGTTTTCTAAACATGTGTTAGGAAAAGGGGCAAGGAAAAAACTACAAATGAAGTACATATAATAAAAAAATATTGTTTTTTTTTGGATACTCTGAAACAAATGCAATTAATGTTAAGAAATTGATATTTTTTGTAATTTTTTATTTGACATTGCGATAGAGGTGGGCAAAATCGCTCTTTTTCAGGAGCCGCTTATTTTCGCTCGCTCATTAAAATAAGTGGCTCTTTTGAACGGCTCTTTCGATGTTTAAAAAAATAAAAATGACGAGAAGGCTATTTTAATGATTGGTGTGAGTTTTTATGCAATTTTTATGTGTTTTTTAATTAGTCTTTTTATAAATTATTAAAAATGAACTAAAAACGAGAAGAATCTCTTGAAAACCATAGGTCTAGTGGACCGGCTCTTTGAGCGGCTCGCTCTTTTTTTACCCACCTCTACTTTGCGAGTATTTTCTCTACGATCAAAGAGGCGAATTTGGATCTTTAGTTCGTCTAGTCTTAAAACAGTTTTCGCAGTTTCCCATACACAAATTCTAAAAAAAACATTCGAAATCGGTATTTTGAGAGCTTTTTTTTCTGATCGATTTGGTGTCATTGCAAAATTGTAGAAAATTACGGAACAACAACACTCGAATAAAAACAAGTTTGTTGAACTCAACAATTCTTTATAGATTCTAATGTTTCCAGAATTGAGGATAAGGATGTTGAGTTACAAAAAATATATTTTAAATAAAAAATGCCAAAGTGTTGCACAGTGAATCTTTTAGAATATTGCTTTTCGATACAAGTCAAATGGATGCTTAAGTACTTCTCAGTACCGATATTTTTCCTAAAATGAAATGAAAAGTAATTAATATCACATCCGAGTTGTTAATTCATGCTGAAAGAGTTATATTTGAGAAACGTGTGTTTAGTTAAAGTTGAATCAATTGAAATTAAATATTACAAAAAACTTTGTTATGAAATCTCTTTACATGCGGTAAAAAAACATTAAGTAATAAAAAACAACAAAAACATCAATCAAAGCATCGCTACCATAAACTTCCTGCCGGGCACAATAAAGCGATCTAATTACAAATTAATTAGTGCTCATAAGAAATAGCTCAATCGGCAAGTGCTTATTTCGACGCATTACTTAAAGCGTATCAAATTACTGGAATTAGCAGAAAAAAAATGTACACAAACGACCCTTCCAGCGGTATAAAATAACCTCCGAAAGATCACCATCAAACGCCTCTTATGTAATTTCTACGATCGAATCAACTGCAAAACGGCTCGAAGCTGGACTGGTTTATTGAAATCCCACGTGCTCACTCACTTTGCTTGCTTGGGTTTCAAACCACGTGGTGCCACAATTAACAATACATTATTACGCGTGGAGCTCTCCACACACACCCACTGCCAACCCTCTCCGTCCAAATGGGTGTCTTTTTCTCTCTTTCTAGAAAAGTCCTAAACCCACCAATACGTGATTATTGTTTGAGCACAATTACATAAAATTTATGCTGCCCCGTCGAAGGGCCTGGAAAAATGCATCACGGTGTGAAAAAATATAACATTTCTCTCAGTAGTACCGGCCGCTTTCATGAGTGACGCACTGTTGTATCCCTGATCTGGTTTATTATTAAATTTTTAACAAAATCATTAGCAAAAGACTTTAGATTAATTCATTATTTTTTATTTTGAGTAAAGTAGTAAAACTGATAAATTTCAAAAAATATTTTTTTTTTAAATATTCTTGAAAAAAACTATCTCAACAAGTAAGACATTTGAGAGTTATTCAACTGCATTTCACTGCCAGCGCCAAGCGCAATCGCTGTTTATGCTCTGTCTCGTGGCGGGAATGTTTTTCTTCTATTTCTTCTTCGCCCTCTGGTTCTTCATTCAACTGCAGTTTATTCATTATCACAGCCCGGCTTCGACTTAGTCGTCGTCGTCTTTGTCGTTAAACAATAAGGTTCGTTTTCCGATCGCAACTCGGCGGGCGAGCTTTTCGTGATGGAAATTGTTATGCGTGTGCGATACTTTGTTTTATTTTTTTTCATATGCTTTGAATCGCATCATAATTATTTCCCATTTCCTTGTGTATTCAAATTATTGGCACAATATGTCGCCCTGGATTAACGCTCACGTGACATGGCGTGTGCATTTGATGGAAGGGTTTGTATTATGTAAAACTGGATATATTACATACACGAGCAACCATTTGCTAATGGACGGTTTGATGCAATTTTTTGACTTCAACAAAATTCTACCAGATATTTTTAAAATGACAAGCACCAAATTTCACATAATTAAAAACTTTAAAAATAGTGGAAGATCACGAATACTTTTTTTGAATATTAATCTTTTGCATTTTTTAGACGCTGCTATCTTGGCCGTGAGGTTACGGGTTTCGCTTTGTAAGCGGAAGGTGAAATCAGATCCATTTAAAGAACAAATTTGCTCACTAGGAATACTGACAGTAGGGGATGGGTTTCGACTAACGGCGTGCTGGATTTCCAATTCAGAGGTCGTGAGTTCGATTCTTGTACCGGGATGATGAACGCTTTGTGTACAATGTAGGGAAGGGATGGCTTGTCCATTGTCCACGCTCCATTACATTTTTCGTCTAATATGTATTTTACATTCATAATTTCAGAATATTTAATGCAAGGAATTATTTTTCATCAAATCAAATTTTCGGAATTTTGAGTACGCCATCAAATCGGGCGTCCAATTTTACATAAAAGTCCCTTTGACACCAAATTTCCATCTCATCACCATTTCAGGCTGCAAATTATTGAAAAACATGTATTTTTTCGCATGTTCAAAAATGGAAGAGGTCGTACCGCCCCTCCGTCACGAGATATGAAAAAATGGAGCTCGAATTCGTGATCATCTAATCTAATCTAATCAGACCCTAGCGCAGCCAATCTTTCGAAGGGATCCTGGAGAGTGCCTAAGGTTAGATGACGCCTAGCACTCTTCTTGTCATTTATTAACATTTGTAGTGCGCCATTGCATCGGAATGCATTGAAACATCACAAGCGTTAAAGCGGCCAGGCCTACTGCGTAAAGCCGTATCGCAGAGAAGACTCGTAATTGGGTTGAGTTTGAGCACTGAGTGTTCGAACAACAACACAATTCTGATTCGACAGGGAAGGAAGAAGCGTGGGGACACACCACCATACGCTCCGACATTTTTTGGTTGTATTCGTTGGGAGCACCATGCTAAGAAGATTTGGTACTCCGAGACCCTCTGGGATGGGACATTGTATTTCCACGAATGCCCTGGACACTATTTGCCGTGGTTATAGCGCCACAACTCGCTCTCTGTAACAGTATTCCTAATTACAGTCCACCAAGTCGTCATGGCCTAGTGGTTAGCATTTTTGCTTACCAATCCAAAGGACGGGGAATCGAACCCCGCCTCGAGCGACTTTGATTTTTCGTTCATATTCATCATTTCAAATTTATGTGTTCTTAACTTTCTCGTTGGGAGCAGTAGAGCATCGAACCCAGAACCATTCGCTTACAAAGCGAACACCGTAACCAGTCAGCCACGGCCGCTCCCTATATGAAAAAATGGAGCTCGAATTCGTGATCAGGGACAAAAGTTACTCCTTAGGACAAATTTTCACACAAATCGAAGAGGGGTCGGGGCAACTGCTGTGTGAGTTGCTGAAGAATTACCCTTTTGAAATTGGTATTTTTGAAACTGTCAAAATACATATTAAAAGATTGATTTCCAAAACCTTTTTCGATTTCAGACCTGAAATTGCCACCAATGAGTAGTTGTGAATATTTTCTAAAGTGCATCGTTTTCAAGTTACTTATAACTTTTTTACATTTTTTAATAAATTAAAAGTCCAACCTTTTTCACCCTGATAAAAAAGTATAGTTTTTCTCTTCTTTCCTTTTTTAACATTTTTTATCCATTCTTTGATTGCTGAGGTACAGGTCACAACTTATATCAAATAAGCATGAATTGTATTCTTTGTTATTTTTTCAGAATATAAGAAAAATTTTCTACATTGTTGTTTACGTAACACTAAAATATGATCCACAATTTCCAAGACAACAACAATTCAAAAAATTGAGCTAGATGAGTAACACTTAGAAAAAATCATGTTACGAAAATAATTTTTTTTGCTAAGTTTATATTGAGGAAACGAAAGGTTTGATAAACAATGTTTAAAATTGGAATTATCATTTGCTTTAACCAACCTTTTAACATTTTTTTTTGAGGCAGACAAAAATATCAAAACTCAAAAAACGGAGCAATTCATTAAATTATCGTGACATAAACTTAACGATTCAAAATTCAGTATTTTTTTAATTTTAATAAAACAAAATCTGTGGGTACTGTCGATAATGTCTAACTCTTGTTTATAACAGCTCGAGCTAGCTAGCTCGTAATCTAGTGTAGCTACTTAACATGTTTGCACTCAAAATCGTTTGCATCTCAAGATGCGCACGTTTTACTGTTGATGAACATCTCTTCATCCATTAGAAATGTGCGTGGTTTAAATTAGTTTTGCATGTGCAAGTCATACTTGCATAGAGAACGTTTGTTTAATATGTGATAAGAACTCTTGAATTAACTTCAAAATGAACTATTTGTAATCCTATGCTAGATTTGGCATTTGTGTTACACAACTATGTTGAAGAACGGTTTTTGCCTTCCTCACTGAGGTAAGGCTATAATCCTGCTAGAAAAATGAACTTTTGAAAAACAGCTCGTAGACCTATATTCATGTATACCTATCGACTCAGAATCGAAAACTGAACAAATGTCTGTGTGTGTGTGTGTGTGTGTGTGTGTGTATGTGTGTGCGTATTCCCCTTGGTGCTCAAAATTCTTGTCAAGTTTTCTCGGCACTGGCTGATCCGATTTGAGTCAAATAAGTTGCATTTGATCCGGTTTGGTACCCCATACTGCACTATTGAATTGTTTGAAGATCCGATAAGTAGTTCAAAAGTTAAGTATAAAAAAGCGTCAAAGTTGCGGATCGGATCTCACATAAATGCATGTTAACTATGTCCAGACCCATCACCCGACCCATCGTTGGTTAGTTTATCAAAAGACCTTTCCAACGAGTTCAAAACATTGAAGTTTTGGCAACCCTGTCTCAAGTTATTACCACTTAAGTGATATTTATGTACTTTTTTGATGCCGGATCTCACTTAAATGTATGTAAACTATGTCCGGATCCATTATCCAACCCATCGTTGGATAGGTCATTGAAAGACCTTTCTAATGAGTCCAAAACATTGAAGATCTGGCAACTCTGTCTCAAGCTATGACCACTTAAGTGATATTTATGTACTTTTTTGATGCCGGATCTCACTTAAATGTATGTAAACTATGTCCAGATCCATTATACAACCCATCGTTGGGTAGGTAATCAAAAGACCTTTCCAATGAGTCCAAAACATTGAAGATCTGGCAACCCTGTTTCGAGTGATGACCACTTAAGTGATATTGATGTACTTTTTTGATGCCAGATCTCACTTAAATGTATGTAAACTATGTCCGAATCCATTATCCAACCCATCGTTGGATAGGTTATCAAAAGACCTTTCCAATAAGTCCAGAACATTGAAGATCTGGCAACCCTGTCTCGAGTTATGACCACTTAAGTGATATTTATGTACTTTTTTGATGCCGGATCTCACTTAAATGTATGTAAACTATTTCCGGATCCATCATCCAACCCATCGTTGGGTAGGTTATCAAAAGACCTTTCCAATGAGTCCTAACATTGTAGATCTGGCAACCCTGTCTCGAGTTATGACCGCTTAAGTGATATTTATTTACTTTTTTGATGCCGAATCTCACTTAAATGTATGTAAACTATGTCCGGATCCATCATTCAACCCATCGTTGGATAGGTAATCAAAAGACCTTTCTAATGAGTCCAAAACATTGAAGATCTGGCAACCCTGTCTCGAGTTATGACCACTTAAGTGATATTTATGTACTTTTTTGATGCCGGATCTCACTTAAATGTATGTAAACTATGTCCGGATCCATCATTCAACCCATCGTTGGATAGGTAATCGAAAGACCTTTCCAATGAGTCCAAAACATTGAAGATCTGGCAACGCTCAGTCTCAAGTTATGACCGCTTAAGTGACATTTGTGTATTTCTTTATTGAGAAACAAGCCTTACCTGACAAACTTCGTTCTGCCTTTTTTCGTTTGTTGACGTTTTTGACTTTTTTGCTTATTCGGCCTCCTGTGATCAAAACTTGATTTTAACCTTTCCCATACAATCTGCAAATTTTCTGGAATCGGTTCCAGAGTGGCTAAAGTTGTAACTTTTTGGCGTAAGAACCTTCCTTGGACTCACGAACTTACCATACGAACCCAACGCAACAAAGAGCACCTCGATCGGACGTTCCGTGTTGAATTGATTCGCGTTCGAACAAAACCGTCGAAATTTTGTATATATATACAGTCGACTCTCTGGCTGTCGATCTTCTCGATATCAATAATTCTCCATCTATCGATGAATTCTTCAGTCCCTTCAATCTGCATACTTCAATTATCTTCATTCCTCGATATTTTCCCTTGCTTGTAGGATCTCTTCCTCGACGGTCCCTTGGATTCTGTTTGCTTTAAAAATCTCTTCCGGTTGTCAATAATTTCACTTTCTCATGGCTTGCATAGACATTTTTCTTGGCGAAACGAAGCTTTGAAGGGTGTTTGACATTAGTTTGTTTTTGTTTGATGGACGTTGCCATGATTCTCTCCTATAGCTGGGTATCAAGAAAAAAATATTTTCAATCGAGTCTTCATTTTGCATCGTTCTGTAAACTGATGATTCTCTTCCTCGACGGTCCCTTGGATATTGACAACCAGAGAGTCGACTGTAGATAGAATTTGTGTCCAAACCCATCATATCACCAAATGTTGGTAAAAAGTGAGGAAGGCAACAACCACATAGGTGGATTAAGTTAGTTTTTGATCAAGATTTGAACAATTGACCAAATTTCATGACACTTGATCAATTATTAACGTATAAAAACGCTTGTGCAGCAATTGTTCAACAAAAAAGCGATGTTTTATTTGCTACTTGAGAATACACACAGAGTTGGATTCGGTTGTATAAGTACTTTTCAATCAGAGTAAAATTTATATATACAAATTTTCCTAACAAATTTTTTTGAAAACTTTGTGAAATATTCTTTAAAATTATTTTGATGCAGGAAAGCATTTTACAGTAAGCATAAATTTAACATTTGTTGGTAATTTTAGATCTCAGTCTTATGAGATCAATGTTATGCAAGCTAATCCGATTGCATTTTAATAGATAATTGCTTCTAAATTTTAATCCATATAATGCACATTGTACAATTACGCACGCGATCTCCTACACCCATAGATCACACGAAAATGGTTACAGCACCTCCTTATGCCGATCAACCGCACAGATGATTTACATCTTTTAGCACAGAAGTGCTAATTTATTCATCTAGATAGGTTCACACTTACTGTGTTCGAACGCCGCCAACGGCCTGGCCTACGTGGGTAATGATCAACCTACATTCAAATATGTGTACTAGGTGCGTGTGTTACATGTGTCGGAACACATTTCTCCGGTACACATTGTGAAACACCTCCTCGCCGAAGGTGCATAATCTCAGCGGTACGCCCTTAAGACCACAAGTCTAGGGCGATATGCTGCCGTGCGTGTGATGCAGTTTGCATAATCTCGATCAATTGATACCCGGCAAGATAAAGAACATTCCACGGAAAAAGGTAACCTCTCCGAAGACAAGACGATAGTGCGAAGGTTGCGCAATTTTTGCTCGTTCCTCAGTTTTGAACCCAAGAAAGCCTTTCCTGACATTTTGCCGATAACCCGGGCATCATCTGCCCGCCGGGCTTCGTGCGGAGATTGTGATCTAACTGCACGTAATAACTCAGACTCTGAGTTTCCCAGCAAGGGTATTTGTAGCGGTGCAAAAAGTCGTCGTTAGAAGGTAGTTAAGGGTGGTGCATTCCATAAAAAGCCGCGTCAACCCAGCTGTCAACGACCGCCGTACTCGTTGGCAGCATAACTTAATTTGTCATTGTTGGGTTTTTGCTGGTTATTTCCTTCTCTTTGCATATGTTCAAGTTTACGGCCATTATTAAGTGGCACTTTTTCAAGTGACATTACGACCATTTGTCGCAACATGTGGAAGTTTGTCTTTCGTTACCCTATTTTTTCTGTCGTTTAAAAGTGCAATCACAAAATACCCCAAGGTGCAAGTGCTAAAATTGGCCAAATGTCCAAACACCTTCATCTAAGATTGACAGTTGATACGACGAAAATATTGCATAATGCGGGCAAATGATGCACACTCTGCTCACTGTTGATGAATGAAGATCTGTTGTGATTTTCATCTCTCTGCCTCATTGCATCACGTAAGATCTACAACCATTTGCGAACCCATTCCGGAGCTCAACCAAACAGGTGCGCAAAACATTGTCGAATGACCTCGTGATCTTTGAACGATTCATCATAATTGATGATGTTGATGCAAACAGGATTCGATTTGAATCGGTACGTAATTTTGAGACCGTTTGAGTGATTTTGTGCAATTATTTTATACTAGAAAAGTTTCTAAAAACAATATTTTCATGATTTTTCAATCATAAAATGCTATTTAACTGTACAATATTTGTCTGAATTTACAAAAGAGCGCAAAATTTTATTAAAATATTTCATTTTGAAAATGCCTTTCAAATCTCGATTAATTTTTCAAAAGGTCCTATCTGCAATCTGCTTAATGACTAATGACTAATAGGTTGTTTGGAATTTGACTAATGGTTGTTTGAAATTTTACTCAAGAAATACACATGGAAAAAGACGGAAAGACGACACTCATAATTTGAAAATATTTGATATAATTTCTCTTAATCTTAGTCCAGAACAAAGTATAATCTTTTCTAATTGGAAAGGTAATAATAATTTGAACATATTTCAACATAATTTTGCTAAAACATTTAGTTTTATTGTTTCACCAGTATTGCATGCTTCATAGTTCATCGCCTTTTGATAATGTTTGAACATCGAGCATCGAAATGATTGATGAGGTGTTCTCTGTCTGTTGGAATTTAAAAGCCGGAGTAAGGCTCACTGGCGGCTTGCCTGTCGAGGTAATTACTTTATTAACGTTTCTGCGTTTTCTTCTGTTCCTCCTTCAATGTCAAGAGGGGAAAGGTTTTGTGCATTTTGTTGAAGAAAATTGTAGGATCCACTCCCAGCTATAAATCATTATTTTTGTTTGTGTGTTTGTATTCAGTAATGAGCATATTTAAATATTATTTTTGTACATAAAACAGTCATTTTCCATGGGACAGAGCATATATTTCTATCGTTGTGAGAATCAGAAGAAATGCAATTCGGAAATTAAGTCAACATTTCATCACCATTTCAAGCTGTAAATTATTTAAAATTGGACCTCGGATTCGTTCTCAGGTACCAATGTTACTCCTCAGAACAAAAAAAAAAAAAAGAGGGATTTGGACAACATTTTCCGATTGTGTGTGAGTTGTCAGAAAATGGTCCGATTGATACATTTTATAGCTTTTTTTTTTAATTGCATTATCTTATATCTTAAAGCAATCAAAATTAAACATTAAATAAAATAGAAACCGTAAACCGAAGTGACATCAATAGGATTTCAATATTTTTTTCAAGTAGTATTCAACCAGTAAGAGTTGTCTTAAGAGCAGGGTTGCCGGGTCAAAATTTGAAAAATCTGGCAAAGTATCGATTAAAAATCTGGAAAAATCTGGCAGACGAAAATCTAATAATTCTGTGTGGTATAGGGGAGGGAGGATATAAATTAATTGAAAAGTTTGTAGAATTCAGATTGTTTAACTGACTTTATGGACTCAAAAATGCTGATTTTTTTATTTTTTTTTAAAGAAAAACATATTACATATAATCGATCATTTTAATCGAAAAGTTATTCAAAATGGTCATAACGTGAAAAATCTGGTAAAATCTGTCAATATCTGGCACAGAGAAGGATAAATCTTTATTCTGGCTAGCAATTGAAAAATCTAGCTCTCCAAGATTTATCTGGCAACCTGGCAACCCTGCTTAAGAGTGATATGTCAAAAACATGTAGGTACTGGGGTAGGTCATTGTCCATGTAAGATTTTTTTTTAAGTTTTTTTTCCAGCAATTTAAAAGTTTAGCAATCCAGCAAAATTAATTTCGTTGAAACCGAGGTGCAGGGTTGCGAATGAGCGAGCGCTCACGGAAGGAGTGCTCGCTCTAGCTGGAGCGTGAGTTTTTATCAGGTAGCTCGTGCTCGCTCACTCTCACCGGAGCGTTTTGCGCTCATGTGAGCTGGTGAGCAAAAGTAGGTAGTTGTTTTTCCCTGTTGAAGCACCTGCCTGTGTGAAACGAAGTTTCTAGAACTATCTCAGCACAGGCAGCAATAACAAACAAGAAAGTGATCAAACAAGCAAAAGTAAGCAATGAAAAGGATTTAGTCGGCGATCCGAATTATACGTTCTATTTTAAATTCAGAATTAGCCAAGGGATAGAATGATTCATTCTTGAGTGAGCTAACAAAGAGCTAACCCATTCTTAATGTAAATTTATTGACGTGAAATGACGCACTGATATGTACAAAAAATTGAATTAATTGACAAATTATGTTTATTTTAAGTTTTTAGAATCCGGACTCAAGGCGGTTTTGAAAACACAAAAAAAAAACAAAAAAATAAAATTTGTTTTATTGGAACATTAAAAAAACCAGCAGTAAACTTAATTAAAGTTATAATCATCCCTCATATTCAAAACATTTTAGAGAATGTCCATATTCAAAAAATCATTTATTGAATCTGTAATTGAATATTTTCAGAGGCTTGGTAGCGGAAGTGTTAAATATAATTTACTTGGGGAAGAACCACCCTTTATGTGGTAAAACAAAACAATGACAATTTATATTATTTCATTCAAATGGGTTGTTTCAAACATTAGCAATTTGGAGGCTGTTTTGTAAAAAAAGAACTGTTTCAACAATTTTACCCTATTTTCTAGAATGAGAAAGAGATAGATTAACATTATTAAAAATGATCAGCCGTTTCAAAGCACTGATCGATTTATTAAACGGAATGACCTTTTTTAATGGTTGCTCATTCTGACCCGCACGCTGGAAAGGTAGTCAACAAACTGTTCAGGTACATAAAACAGTTTAATGTTATATTTTAATCATCCAAGCACATAACATTGCCTCGAACATACCACAGCATAAATCTTCTTGAATTAATTCATTGTTTTGTAAGGTTTTAAGTCATTTTGGTTTACGCGCTCATACCCATCCCCCAGCAATTGTCTCTGCTTATCTTAACTATTATTAAGGTAATGCCGATTAATTCGAAAATATTTATATTTTCAACTCTGACTGTAGGTAGGGCCTTATCCACTGAGCTTCTATCGGATGGTGAAGTAAAACGTCGGTCCCGGTTTCTCCTGTCTCGTCAGAGGCGCTGGAGCAGAAATCCCACGTTAGAGGAAGGCCATGCCCCGGGGGGCGTAGTGCCAATAGTTTCGTTTTTTTCGACTGTAGGTCTCCAATATGATTTGACCCTTGCGAATCCAATTTGTTATTCAAAAACATAGTTAATGAAAATAAGCTATTCCAATTAATATATAAAAATGTTCCTAAGTGATGTTTCCACTGATATGCTGCGCCTTAAGCAAAAAATCTAACTAGGATTGAAAAACAAAAACTTTCTCAAAAACGAAAAATGATTCAATTCACGATACTTCCAAAGTGAGCGCTCCGTGAGCGAAAAATGAGCGCGAGCGCGAGCGTGGGGCAAACGCGAGCTGAAAAAATCGGAGCAAACGTGAGCGTGGGCAAACGTGAGCTAGCTCGCGCAGCGCTCCTCCTCACGAATGAGCGAAAAATGAGCGCTCACGAGCGCGTGAGTGCGTGAGGATCGCAACACTGCCGAGGTGACACTTTGAGGCTGAAATTTGTAAGAAAAACAACTGTTTTAATAGTCGTTGTGTTTCTTACAAATTTTAGCCGTCGCTTTTTGGCATTCTAAATGTCCTTTTATTATTAAATGTTCCATTTTATTAAGAACATATTAAAATTGCAGAAACTTTTTATTCGGTGATTCTACGTCAAACCAGCCGGATCCAGATCAAAAGTAAGGCCGTTGCAAATATTTTTTGAAGTTTATGTCCCTCGACTCTTGCAAAAATAAAAAAATATAAGAAAATTTAAATAGCAAGCCATGGTATTTAGATTTTAATGAAAAAAAAGTTTAAAAATGTATATTGCACCTGCCCAGTTGTATTGCAATCATTAGTTTTCATAATATTTAAGTATTGACGAACCTTTTTTTTAAGCCGAAAAAAACTTTTTGCATTACTGTGCAACGGAATTGTACAAAAATTCAAAATATTTTTGATCGATCCCAGACATGCTAAAAATGATTTTAAATGCAGGAAATTGTGTTTCAATTGGTTTTTAGTTGATGAGACTTCTATTTCCATAAAAATTTGGAAGTTTTATGAAAAAATATTTTTTCATCCCCCTGATTTTTTGGACCGATTTTGAAGAGGGGTGGGTGGGTTGGGGGAATGACATGTACTTTAAAAAATATTTGCAACGGCCTAATCTGATTTGGAGTAGGAGTTTCTTGGTCTAAATAATTAGGCCTATATTTTTTGTTTGTCGATTGGGGTGGTCATATTCGAAGTATTGACGTTTTCTAACGATTTTCGCACTTTCAGGATATTTTACCTAATATATTCAAATACAAAATTCTAAGCTTTTATTTAAAAAAAATATATTCAATTCAATTCAATTCAGTTTATTTTTCAGGTTTAGCTTTGAACATCAACTTAGTTTAAGATCTAAATAGAGTTTTGGAGGATCCTTGCAGCTATGTCTAATAGTCATGTATCTTTAGATGTCATTAATTTTATGTATTTTATGGCAGAGATCCTAACGGTCCAATTCCGAGGTCGTTGGGCATTGTCCGGCCCCACCTTAACATAGAAGCAAGCACCAGACGGATCCTTGATCTATCTTAAGACTCCCAATCCCTTCAGGCAAATCAGGGATCAGAGCGGATTTAATATGAGAAGAATACATCATGTTTGATAACCTTCAGATGGCCGACTGGTTAGAGTCCCAGACCATCAATCCAAAGGTGTGAGTTCGAATCCCATCTGATTCAAGTTCCGTTTTTGTTCATATTCAAAGTTCCAATTCATGATTCCAAATATCAAATGTACCGACCGGGATTTGATCCCTGAACCTTCTGCTTGTGAGGCAGAAGCCGTAACCTTTGAGCCACGGAGCCGGTCAAGTCAGAAGTCGAAGTTGGTATTGTTCGAGTACTCTGAGTCGAAGCAAAAGACAACAAATCCAGAGAAACCAAAGTTTACAACAGAATCGGCTTTTTTCAACAACATTTAGGAGATTATGACTTGTTGCTGGAGTTAGAATCTAACCCAGTGGGGTCAGATTCATCTCCATTAGACATGGTCAGAGTCATTGTCGGAGTCGAAATTTTGAATTGTTTCTTCAATCTATTTTAACATAATCATAAACAATTGGTTGTTTTCGTTTGTGTAAATAGAAGTTTTCAAATCGGACATGAAAAAGTTTTCACAATATGAAAATTAGATCAGAGATTAAGCAAATATTTTAGGTTATAGATTAGATTAAAAAATTAATATTTAGGAATGTAGTAACTTTTTCCTAAATGAGAATGATCAAACTGATAAATAAATCTTGATTGAAATGTCTCATGATAATTATAATAAAAAAAAACAGTTCCATTATAGCTTTGAAAACATTATCTCAACGTTATTTATTCATTTACTTTAAAAAAAGTCCAGGCAAAACAAGAGCTATTAATTAACTATCGATGATTGAGCGTCCGAATCAACTAGATCATCATTACATCAAACCTCCACTGCTCTATATTTCTCTTCCAAAGACCTTCAAAATCAGAGCAAAAAGGTGCGAATCATAATCGCGCAATCAAAACACTTTCGACCGAGTTTTCGTTTGCACGCAAAAACCACCAAAGCCGCAACCAATTAAAAGCTCGATTGCGCAACGGCCGGTTTAAAATTGAGACGCATCTGCTGGCGCCCGCAAATCACATCAAACTTCCACTTTCACGCGCACCCATTTACTATTTGCTTCCTTTAATAATTCTGCACACCAACACACCGCAGAAGACAGAAGTATCTCATTTCATACAAATTAATATGAGTTGTCGGTGGTAGCAGCTGCAGAAATTGCCGGTTTTAATGTTAAAGTTTGTGTTTCCGAATAATTCATGAAGGAAAAAATAACGAACAAACGGAACAAAAATCTCATTATCCACAACCGGATTGGTTTTTTTTCTTAAACGTAAACAGCGGGTTCGTCGCTTAAGCCGGTGCAAATCTCTCGTTAACAGGCTTTGGAGAAATTAAGTTTCATTTGATAATTTCGCTTGGGTGAGATTAGATAACTATCATTACTTATAAAGGTTTTGGTTCGTAATTTGACGAAATTCTATTTTACGTTTGATACGATCAAACTTTCCACTTGTACTTGATTTATCATGTATTAATTGTTCACTGCGTGTTATCACAATTCAAAAATGTTTGTTTAGACGATTTTGACTACTTTTTTCTTAATCTTCTCAAACAGCTGTTATCAAATCATATTGAGAAACGTGTTATCATCACAGTCACACTTCTTTCCCAACTCAAACAGTGGTAACTTTGCGTTCATCAGTTCAAGTTTTCAGAGTCCTCATGTTAATGAGCAGAGCAAACCTCTGCGGATTCCACCAAATTGCATAATGCACATGCATTTGAATAATTTTTAAACTTTTTCTGCAATTTCACCAACCATGTTCAAATGTGTTCACCTTTTCACAACTATTTTCCCTTAATATAAAACAAATTATCAATTTTCAAACACTAACCACAAGATTCCATCGGGGCTTCATGGTTTCCGCTGCTTTGAGGGACGGGTTTCGCCTCGCACAAAACACACTTGGCACTCGGTTTGGTCCTCACCGGGGAGGTTTTTGACACTGACTGGCGGATTGTTTACATCCGCTACTATTTAATATATGGAACGGGCCAGATGGTGCCGAGGCCACCCTTACCACCTCTAACGAACAAGAGCGAAAGCTCGTTGGCGAAAAAAGCTTCGCGCCTCGAACGAGAGTGAGAGTGTGGCTGAGTAAACAAACAAGAGAAAGAGAGAGAGAGCTTTCACTCTCACTTTTCATACGAGGGGGACGATGTGCGAGCGTGCAAAACAGCAGAACATAAATTTTTGTTGTGCGCCGCAAGCTAAAGGTTGTTGTGTGCTCTCGTTCACTGCGAGAGCAAGAGAGTTTGTTCCCACGGCACGTGGTCGATTGTAAGAGAGAATTTAGTGCTAAAGAAATACTATTTTACACATGATACCGTTGGCTAGAGAACGAGGTGTAAAACCGGTTACGGTTATGTTGGTGCACTTTGAGAGGCCGGTGAAGCAGGGTTGAAGTTTACAAACATTGATTCAATTTAAGCTTTTGTTTACAAATTACAAAAAAAAATCACTTTGGATAACCGAATCTTCAATCTTCGTCCCGCGGGTCAGATCTGTCCCACGTTGTGTTACGTTCGGTACGCGACGGCTAGTTCCGAATAGTAGGCTGTATATGATATATGGAATAATTAAGTTTAGTGTTTAAAATAAAATTAGCAACACAACAATGTTGCTAACTCAACGTATAATTAACTATTGCTTTTGTCTTTTTGCCTTTTTTAAATAAGAAAGGTTTAAGGTTTTTTGAAATTGTTGTTCCAAATACACTGTTTTCGTTTGAATTGAATTCTTATCATTTTAAATTATTATTTTTCAGAATTATTTCATTGATTAAAAAAATAGCAAAACAAAACGAAACTTGGATTGTTGGCTACAAATGTACAGAAATAAACTAAATTTAAATTTCTTACAGTTTTTACTCCGTTTACCTTAAATTAAAGTTAATCGTTTTTGGAGGCACTTGATTCAAATGGATTTTTTAAATACAACTATTCAGCGATAAAGGGATGAGTCAAGAAGTAAAGGAGAAAAGATATATTTTTTCATAAACTTCAATATTTTAAATTGGAAATAATAAGAATACTGATAAGAATATGCGTACAACAACGCATTTTTTTTTGGTAAAATAAGATTTTAATCGAAACTAAATTTGATTAAGGCCGATGCAAATATTTAAAAAAGTTTTTGTCCCTCGGCCCTGGCCGAGGTCAAGGGGGGAAGGGCAAAAAAATAAAAAAATATAAAAATTTAAATAACAAGCCATAGTCTTCACATTTAAATGACAAAAGTGTTTTGAAATGCATTTTACACTAGTTCAGTTGTTTTGCAATCATTAGTTTTCAAAAAATCTAAGATCTGACAAAAACAAAAATTTTATCGAAAAAAAAGATTTTGCATCGCAAATTTTCAAAAAATCTTAAGATTTTTTAATAAACCCAAACATGCTAAAAATGATTTTAAACGCAGGAGAATGTATTTTAATTTGATTTCAGCTGGTTGCACTTGAATTTTCATTGAAATTTTGAAGTATATTGTAAAAATATTTTTTTTGCCCCCTGATTTTTCGGGCCAATTTTGAAGGGGGGGGGGGGGGGGTGACAAAAACTTTTAAAAATATTTGTACCAGCCTAATGTATATCAGACCATATTCAAATTTTGGTGTTTTAAAAATTTCCGGTTCCGGTTCAGGGTCGAAAGGTCGAGTCTAGACTGTATATATTTTTTATGTTTTTTATGCATAGTTTTAGTAAAAAAGTAAATATTTCCCAGTTCCTGAGAGAAACTCTCTTAAAGAGTGTCGGGGCTGGCATTTACAAAGCGGATTCACTGGCCATTTTATGCTCAACTTATATTGAAATACTTAAAACTTATTTAATGTAAAAGATTACAAATTTACAAATATTCGGAATTATTTAAAATACAAATGCAAGAAAAACCAATTACAACGATTAATCAAATTTGAAATAGATATATCAAGAAGACTTTCATCAGCAAAATACTAAAAACAAGAAACTTTGAGCAATTATTTCAAAGTTTTGAAGCAAAAATAGCTACAAAGCTCTTTACTAATGATTACAGTTGATTTAAAATTATTGACTTTGGTGTCTTCGAAAAAATAACTGTTGTGACCATGTGATTTGTCCATTTGCGTTTTTTACCAGTGAAGAATAGTCGTCCAATCTCTATCAATTCTCATGAGTAGAATCTTCATAAAATTTTGAACAACTTTTCCGAAGACATCATATTTTAATTTCAATTCTTGAACTCTGATTGTAGTAATTTAAAAGGAGCAGTCCTTACTCTACATGTATAAATAAAGAATTGAAATTTTTAAGATTTTTGGCTAAAAACTTATTAGCTTCTGAAAAGGACCCTTTTTGCGCAGACGGTTGTACTTTTCTTCATACACTTTGACGATTTTTCCCATTCAAACTTCAAGTGATTAGAGGGAGGGGTTGCCGTGGTCAGAATGAACTCAAATTTTGAATTCAGCCCAGCCTATTGGTCAAATGTTGTGTCATATGTTAAATGATTATTTTACATAGATACTCGAAATATAATCAAAAATCTGCGTTTTTCACAAAAGATTTAGCTTTTTACAAAAAAATATTTACTTTTTAAAAGTTGAAGTTGGATTCATCATGTGACTCATTGTTAGGATTGCGAAAACTTTCTAATGAGTCATTTAATTTGAAGGTCTGCTCACCCTAATTATAATCACTTGAGAGCAATTCCATGTCAAATAGGGAATCGGTTGTACCCGACCCTCTCCGATTTCAATGAAACTTTGTAGACATGTTATCCTACGCTTATATAAGCCATTTTTGTGTATATGGAGCCAGTTACACTCGATAATGACATTTGAGAAGGGCGTAAGTGTTTTCAATATGTTTGGTTTTCGTAATTTAAATATTGCTGTATCTCGAAGCCGTTGCTTCGTATCAAAAAGTGGTCAAAAACAAACTTGTAGGAAATTTGACGAGCTTTCCGAAAAAATACACTGAAACAAAAAAAAACACACTACACATTTATGAGATTTTTTGATTTTTAAGTTTAAAAGTCAAATTTGAAGATGAGTTAAAATAGCCTAAAATGTAACAAAAAGACTCACGAAAATTGCAGGATAGAGCAACTCACCTAAAAAAATACAAAAATCATTTACTGAAACGGTTTTTTTTTTCAAAAGTGCTCTAAACATCAAAATTTTCAAAAACCGAACATGAGAGTCAATTCTCCAGACAATTGCAATTACATTGCTCATAATTGAAAACATAATATTTTTTTCAGTGTAGTATAGTAACCTGGACAGTAAATTAGCTTATATCTGTAAGCCCATACATCCAATTGAAATGTGGTCTAAGACAAACTTATGGGAAATTGGACGAGCTTTCCGGTAAAAATATTTTCAAGACTGAAAAATCAAGTCTGTCGTGTAGAAATTGGCAAAAATCATCAAAAACCCTACTTTTTCAACATTTATTTAAAACCGCTGTAATTTTACTAGGATTGGAGTTAGGACAATGGTCAATATTGAGACTTTTATGTAAAATTGTCTGGAAAATCGACTCTCATGTTTGGTTTTTGAAAATTTTGATGTTTAGAGCACTTTTGAAAAAAAAAAACAGTTTCAGTAAATGATGTTTGTACTATTTTAAGTGAGTTGCTCCATCCTGCATTTTTCGTGAGTCTTTTTGTTACATCTTGGGCTATTTTCACAAAAATTTTGAACGAAAAAAAATCGTGGGCTCACCTTCAAATTTGACTTTTAAACATAAAAATCAAAAAATCTCATAAAAGTGTTGTGTTTTTTTGTTACAGTGTATTTTTTCCGGTGTCCGGTGGATTAGTGGTTAGCGTGATAGCCTTTGAACCCCAGTATGGCCTGGGTTCAATCCCAGACGGACCCGGTGGCATTTTTAGAGACGAGATTTGCCTGATCACGCCTTCTATCGGATGGGGAAGTAAAACGTCGGTCCATTTGCGTAAAAGAGGTTTTGAGTGGCTCACCACACATAATCTTCGGACGCCTAGAAATGAGCAGAAACTTGCAACAGAGACCACAAAAGACCCGGGGGTCGTTACAGTGGATTGCTTTGCTTTGTATTTTTTTCGGAAAGCCCGTCAAATTTCCTACAAGTTCGTCTTTGACCACTTATTGATAAGAAGCAACGGCTTCGAGATACAGCAATATTTAAATTACGAATTACAAAAATATTGAAAACACTTACGCCCTTCTCAAATGTCATTATCGAGTGTAACTGGCTCCATATACACAAAAATGGTTTATATAAGCGTAGGATAACATGTCTACAAAGTTTCATTGAAATCGGAGAGGGTCGAGAAAAAAGTACCTAAAAAATTCCTGTTTTGGGCTGGAATTGTTCTTGAGTGTAATTTTTTGTTGTTGTTAGAAGCCAGATTTCATTAAATGTGATTAAAACTATGTCCGGATCCATCATGTGACAAATCATCAGGGGCGAAACGGGACTACAGTCTGAATAGGGACATCAGTGTTTAGAGCACTTAATGGTTTTAAATTGGAAATTGATGTACCGTAAACTGGGGTCAATCGGGACACATGGGGCGAATTGGGACCGCAGTTTCAACCATGTTGGAGCACAATATTTTGATTTTTCTGGTTGGATTCGGTTAGAACAGACTCAGGTCAACAAAATGTGTACATCCATTTCCAAATTTAAAAGCTTTAAGTTCTCTAAAAACTGCTGTCCCTATTCAGACTGTAGTCCCGATTCACCCCAGCTTACGGTACACATTTTGTTGGTCTAAGTCTGTTCTACCCGAAACCAACCAGAAAAATCAAAATATTTTGCTCTAACATGGATAAAACTGAGGTCCCATATCGCCCCATGTGTCCCAATTCGCCACAGTTGACGGTACATAAACTTTGAAGATCTGGTCCCCCTATCTCAAGGGTAAGTGTTATTTATTATGCCGAATAATAGGAATATTCATGAACATTCTGTCTATTCAATTATTCGAATAATCGATATAGAGGTTTTAAAAGACCTTGAACACTGCAGTGCAGATTTTAAAAATATTTAAAGACAAATATTTGAATATCTGATGAAATCAGGGTCAAAATTCATCATGGTCCACACTATTGAATTTTAAATTTCTTCTGTGCATTTTTATGTTCCTTCATCTCAAATGAGAACCGATTTGTTAAATATCGTAACACCTGTTTTTTAACCTTTCTTCTTCTTCTTCTTCTACTTCTTTTTACCAGTAAGTGCAAGTTGTTTAATTTATTGCATTGCTTCGAATTTTGGTTTCTCAAGAATACATGTTAATTGCTTTAAATGGAAAATATTTTAATCATTTCAACAAATATCCCTATCAAAATGAATCAGCATGTACCCTACTTAAAAGCTATGAAGAAATATTTGTAGTAAAACAAATGTATTTCAAAATAAACATAAGTTCACGTTTCTCAGCAGATTCATCCCTGCCCATTAGTTCGTAACTGCTTGCGGAAAACCATAAATATCTCCGATTTTCCACCGATCGCTTCTAAAAGTTCACTGCATATTTATCTAACCAATCAAGCTGATGCCGGCATAGAGTAAACACTCCTCCTCCACCAAATATGTACATCATCATCGAAAAACTCCTTTCACTGCGATGAGGCCAAAGATGACGGTAACGAAGCCCAAACCTGCCCGTCGCAAATCCGTTCACTGTGTCACTATTATATCCCATAGTCAGCGTATGTGCGAAACATCATCGACGAAGGCCCTCTTTTTTTCTGGAAAAAGCAACCATCAACGGCCTTTATAGTAATGGCCTGAAGAAAAGTAGTAAAATGAAACATAACGAGTCAAGTTTTTTTTGCTGCTTCTTTCGCTTTATTTTTATGTCAGCGCACAGATTTGCGCGCGCAACATTTTTCCATGTTTTGACGGCGTGCGCGACTTCTCGCAACTTCTTATCACATTTCCTTGGCCAATGTATCTTCCTGAAGTCCTAACACTGCAATGTTTGGCATCTGGCTGGGTGCACTGTACAAAATCTTTTGTTGAAATTTTATTATAAAAATAGTTCAATAATAATTTGATGACAAATCTTGATATATTATGCATTACAAAAAGTCGGTAACTTTTATTTAAGGTGTCCCACAACATTTTTCCCTTTTCCAGCTTCAATAAACTGGCATACTTTCCACAGGTTTGCCGTCCTGAATTCGTACTCTCGGGGGTTGTCTCCGACTGTTTGCATAACACTCGGTCTGTCGCACCACTGCTGGCTGGCCATTTTGGTCCAGATATTACATCACCGGCACCCTCCTCCCTCTTCGGAACCGCGTTCTCTCCGGCAGGTTTAGCCGGCAGTCTGGACAGTTCCCAGCAGCAGTGTGCGAATTGGCCTCAAGGACGTTTAGCGATGCTAATGAACGTCGTACCGGGCACTGCACTGTGGGTTAAGATCGTTGGATCATTTTAAGAGCGAGTTTTTCACCAATGTGTACCAGGTCGTATTGAGGTGCTCCGATTGGATGAAACTTTCAGCGTTTGTTTGTCTATACATGTATGCATGAGATGAACACATGCCAAATATGAGCCCTCTACGACAAAGGGAAGTGGAGTAAAATGGGCTTTGAAGTTTAAGGTCCAAAAAACATGAACAATCATAAAATTGCTCCCATTTGCGTAAAACTTGATCAATTCCAACTCTCTTAGATGCATTCGAAAGGTCTTTTGAAGCACTTTAAAATGTGCTATATACATCTAAGATTGGTTTGACTTTTCTCAACATTTTACAACGTTAGTTTTTGCCCCGTAGGCTTCCATTGTGGCACTTTTTGGCCTCAATTTTGGCATACTCGTAATCTTTGGAAAATTTTACGTTAGTTAGAAGTATTGGAGTTATAAATTTGATTTAAAAAATAATTAAATAAAACATTTTTTTAAAATGAAATAAATCTTATTTTCCCTGTGCCAATACGTCAAATGCTGTATCAAGTAGGCGAAAACCAGTTTTACCACTAATCCAACAAATTGTTAAAAAACATTTTAA
Source organism: Culex pipiens pallens (assembly GCF_016801865.2). Classification (NCBI taxonomy): domain Eukaryota; kingdom Metazoa; phylum Arthropoda; class Insecta; order Diptera; family Culicidae; genus Culex; species Culex pipiens. The sequence continues at coordinate 93,091,915 of NC_068938.1, read as the reverse complement.
TTGATGTTGATATGCTCTTTGATCCCGAGGCACCCAAGACAGCATTTTAAATTTTAAACGACCTTTACAGATGTAAGGCTAGATCTATGAAATTGGCACTTTTTCTGACCACCCTAACGTGGCATAAGCCACCCTTATGGTCAAACAAAATTGTTTCCGTGGAAATTGATTATTGCAGAAAATGTCAAATTCAGATGGGACAACTATGCTTAGCAGGCCTTGGCATACACATTAATATTTTTGAGATATTCTGGAGATTTATTCTCCAAAAGTTCATTCACCTCAACATCCGAAGCTCACAATCTTGCGAGTTGTAGCATTCACATTCTCCTAGGTTATGTAACGTAACGTACCTTCCGAGCAAGACATGCGTAAACAACTTAATGGATCAGTTCCTTTATAAGTCCACTATATTTTTTCTACCCACTGGCACACATCTGCGCACGCCAACGAATTCTTCAAAAAAGATCTGAATTTCCTCGTGGACGGACCTTAACAAGGCCTACTGATTTTGTCATATCTTGTAATTGCATCAAAAGTCCTCAGCAAAAGGGGGGTTACCTCATTGACCTATACCTAACTTGTTGAGGTTGGTGCAGCAACCAAAGCATGGCGTCTTAATGGCGTCCGATTCTTACGTTGACACCCCCGTTCATATTGGCGTCGACGGCGTCCTCACGTAGACCGCTCGATAATTTCACGTTGCAGCGGTTTTGTTTTGATCGTCTCTTTCGTCGCTTACCTTAGCAGACGCCGGTCGTCGTTCCACTTGAAACAAAACGTAAATAATGGCTCAGGGCCCTTGGGGTGGCCAATAATAATGACAAGCAGGGGGAATTCGCCAAAATGGATAATGAAAGGCAAAAAACCCCTCCGTCATCGGCACTCGATTCGACATGAGGTGGCTTCACAGAAACAACAGTGTAATAAAATTGGAGAAATGAAGGCACCTTTCGTGAGGATCCGCCGGTGGAGTTGGTCAAGTACCGATATTCAGGCGTTACATAATGCCGACAACTCTTCGTGCCGTAAATCATGCGCAAAAGATAACGTTTTTATTTTCGTTCAACTCGAGCGTTTTCAAGGTCTTCTCCGTGCAGCCGCGTTTCAGTGTTGTGTAACGTCCGAGAAATGTGCCAAGGTTAGGAGGTTTCCGATACATCCGAGTTGGGCTGTGGTGGAGGAGCGTGGCGATTCGTCACGTTAACCGGCTCAAGATAGATGTCGTTCAAAATGAGCGTGGGCAGGTCAAAATTTCTGAGTTTAGTTTTACTTTTTGTCTGAGATGGAATCATCTCAACTGTTCATTTTTCAAAATTTCAAACTCAATTTGCTGTCAGTTCATCATGTTATGGATAATTGATTTGGTTACTACACTACAACTGTCTATAAGTAAATACATTCTACAAGTAGATACAGCATTATTTTGTGAACGTATTATTTATGTAGTGAGATCGAATTTCTCCTGAAAAAAAGTGTAAATAATAATATAATAATCGAAATTCCAGTTCCATGCAATCTTACAATTTTTTCAACTCATCCTGAAAATGGAGAATGTTTTAGAAAAGTTACACAAATAAATTCATATTTTCTAGTCTAATCCAACACAAACGCAGCCAGTTCGAAAGTCTTAAGGTTAGATTACTTTTCTAGTCAATATTAATAATTGCAGGACGTCCGAGAACACCCGAAAATGTATTAAAATTAAAGCGCCAACCCTACTACTAAGAACGGATAACATTTCACAGAATCTACAAAGGAGGGAGGATGCGTGGACAAACCGCATTAAACACTCAGATTGTGCCATTGTTGATGTGACGATGGTTGTGACAAAAATAAATTCACATTTTTATAAGGAGCTAGGTAATAAACAGCTCATTAATTAAATAATCTATGTTTTACATGGTTTACTGCTCAAATTGGTATACGGACAATGTTTTGCTGTATTTTCATGACAAATTGTACAGAGAAAAGATTTATTTTTGGTCGTATTGGGGTTTCCAGCTTGGATTTTGGGGTAAAATCAAAGAATGCTGGAAATCTGGTAAAAAAACGAAACGAAACTATTGGCACTACGCCCCCCGGGGCATGGCCTTCCTCTAACGTGGGATTTCTGCTCCAGCGCCTCTGACGAGACAGGAGAAATCTGGTAAATTTGGTTCGAATACTTTTTATTGACTGTCAAATATTGGTCAAAAATATTAAGTTAGAGTCTCCCAAGGCATATTCATAAGAAATTAGAGTGATATCCAGATGAATGTACCGATTTTCGGCGACTTTTCAGAAGAAATATACCATAAAATCGAAAAAAAATTGCTCTAGACCCCACGACAAAATATTTCGGAATACCCCGCAAAATGACGGAAAAGAGCCCTTCTTTCACGTTGGCAAGTTTCAGACACATCGATTTTTTTTATCTTATGTGCTAAAAAAATACACCGTGAGCTACATTGGCTTTGGTTGAGAAAGAGGAGAACTTTAAGGAGAAGAGGGAATACAAAAAAGTTCCAGCCAGTTTTATGAAAAATTTAAGAGAAATGTCAACAAAATGTCTCAAAATGTTCAAGACATGATTACAGTTATAGTCAAAGTGTTCATATAAACTGTAAAATTATGAAAAAAGACTGGAACTTAAATATAAGCGAATCATATTCAAATCATTTTACGATCGATTGGTGCATTACAAAACCATTTAAAATATATGTAAATATAATTGTCTTGTGCAGAGCTGTAAACATACTTAAGAATTCAATTTAAGAAAAGAATATTTTGAAACTTCGTCCTGAGGAGCCTTTGGGGTCCTTGATCTCAAATTTAGTGTTTGATTTAGGACATTTCGTGATACCTCTATTTTTTTCAATAAAGAAAAAAGACCCAACAGCAATTGTGACAGTGATGATAACTAATCATTTAATTTGCATTGGTTAACCCTCTACAACCCAACCCAGCCTTTAGACGGGGTTCGATTTAAAAAATTGCCAAAAAAATTTCAACCTATATTTGATCTTTCAATAGCATTGGAAAAAAGAACTCCTAAAATTTTAGAAAATTTATGGGTTGGAAGTTTTACTTGTTTTATGTGACTTTGCCAATGTTTTTAAAAATGTCATTTTGGCTGTGTTTTTTACTAACATTTCCTATATTTTAAGTAAAAAGAAGTATGCAATAATTTTCAAGTGTCCCAGTCTATGCCTCGACGCGTTTTTTACAATTGAAATGATAATGGGGCCATTTTATAGCAGAAAATTTGAAAAACAAGCAAAAAATTGAAAAAGTTACTGTAAAAACGTGAAAAATAGACAGGCAAAATGAATAGGCGAAATACTATCAAAAACAAACATAAACTAAACAAGATAAATGCAAATTAAAATACTAAAAATGAAACAAGAAAAACATAAATCAAGAGAAGTAAAGTTTTTCGTAGAAAAAAAGTTGCTCAAAATAACCTCCTAAATACGGGAAAAATAAAAAAATCGAAAAAAAATTTGGACACTAGAGGGTTAAACGCTTCCATGATCATGATGTCACTTTTTATATCATTTGAAAATTTTAGACAACTCCTCCAAACAGTGCTAATTGTAGTCACGAAAGCTGCAAGTTGCAAATTTTTTCAGCCTTGAAAGCCCAAATGCAGTTCGTTGCAAATGCATTATAAAACGGTGGACCGACAAGCGGTTACTCGTGCTCCTAAGTCAAGTTCGGCAAAAGACTTGTCATAATATTATTTAACACTATAGGTAAGACGATAGGTTGGTGCCACTGCTCATTAGTCACTATCGCCACCTCAAACGCATGGCGCATGTGCTAATAACGCCATTGAACCGCGTAACGTTATTTTGCTTTGGTGCGAGGCGAGGTGATTAATATCAGCTAAATTTTTTTGCTGTAAAGTAATGAATTGTGACCGTTATGGTCTAAGTACACCCAGGGCGGACCGCAATTGTCTGGCCACAAACTTTGTTAGTTGAATGGCAGTTAACATGGATGACATAAGGTGGTGATTAGTATTCAAAGATGGATATTTTTTTCTTATCAGGGGTCTGTGTTCATTGCTACGGAACATTATTTTGGATTTTGTAATTGTTATTCAAAAGCTTTTGGCAAAAAAAGAGTATTATCGCATGGTTATCCACCTAAACGAAAGCCCAAATTATAAGCCACACCTTTGCTTAACACCTCATCCTATTAGTTAAAACCAGGTCGCACACGTTTCGGTTCGCCCCATCATCTCATTCGCATGTCCTAATTGACCGTGATGCTCATCTGTTATGGAGCAGTTCTCTAGGATTTCGGTCATTCGATTTTTTTTTGTATTTTTTAATCCGACTGAAACTTTTTTGGTGCCTTCGGTATGCCCAAAGAAGCCATTTTGCATCATTAGTTTGTCCATATAATTTTCCATACAAATTCGGCAGCTGTCCATACAAAAATGATGTATGAAAATTCAAAAATCTGTATCTTTTGAAGGAATTTTTTGATCGATTTGGTGTCTTCGGCAAAGTTGTAGGTATGGATACGGACTACACTGGAAAAAAATAATACACGGTAAAAAAAATTTGGTGATTTTTTTATTTAACTTTTTATCACTAAAACTTGATTTACAAAAAAACACTATTTTTAATTTTTTTTATTTTTTGATATGTTTTAGAAGGCATAAAATGCCAACTTTTCAGAAATTTCCAGGTTGTGCAAAAAATCACTGACCGAGTTATGAATTTTTTAATCAATACTGATTTTTTCAAAAAATCGAAATTTTGGTCGTAAAAATTTTTCAACTTCATTTTTCGATGTAAAATCAAATTTGCAATCAAAAAGTACTTTACTGAAATTTTGATAAAGTGCACCGTTTTCAAGTTATAGCCATATTTAAGTGACTTTTTTGAAAATAGTCGCAGTTTTTCATTTTTTTAAATTAGTGCACATGTTTGCCCAGTTTTGAAAAAAATATTTTTGAAAAGCTGAGAAAATTCTCTATATTTTGCTTATTTGGACTTTGTTGATACGACCTTTAGTTGCTGAGATATTGCAATGCAAAGGTTTAAAAACAGGAAAATTGATGTTTTCTAAGTTTCACCCAAACAACCCACCATTTTCTATCGTCAATATCTCAGCAACTAATGGTCCGATTTTCAATGTTAATATATGAAACATTTGTGAAATTTTCCGATCTCTTCGAAAAAAATATTTTTGGAATTTTCAAATCAAGACTAACATTTCACAAAGGCCAAACATTCAATATTACGCCCTTTTAAAATGTTTGTCTTGATTTGAAAATTCCAAAAATATTTTTTTCGAAAAGATCGGAAAATTTCACAATTGTTTCATATATTAACATTGAAAATCGAACCATTAGTTGCTGAGATATTGACGATAGAAAATGGTGGGTTGTTTGGGTGAAACTTAGAAAACATCAATTTTCCTGTTTTTAAACCTTTGCATTGCAATATCTCAGCAACTAAAGGTCGTATCAACATAGTCCGAATAAGCAAAATATAGAGAATTTTCTCAGCTTTTCAAAAATATTTTTTTCAAAACTGGGCAAACATGTGAACTAATTTAAAAAAATGAAAAACTGCGACTATTTTCAAAAAAGTCACTTAAATATGGCTATAACTTGAAAACGGTGCACTTTATCAAAATTTTAGTAAAGTACTTTTTGATTGCAAATTTGATTTTACATCGAAAAATGAAGTTGAAAAATTTTTACGACCAAAATTTCGATTTTTTGAAAAAATCAGTATTGATTAAAAAATTCATAACTCGGTCAGTGATTTTTTGCACAACCTGGAAATTTCTGAAAAGTTGGCATTTTATGTCTTCTAAAACATATCAAAAAATAAAAAAAATTAAAAATAGTGTTTTTTTGTAAATCAAGTTTTAGTGATAAAAAGTTAAATAAAAAAATCACCAAATTTTTTTTTACCGTGTATTATTTTTTCCAGTGTAGTCCGTATCCATACCTACAACTTTGCCGAAGACACCAAATCGATCAAAAAATTCCTTCAAAAGATACAGATTTTTGAATTTTCATACATCATTTTTGTATGGACAGCTGCCGAATTTGTATGGAAAATTATATGGACAAACTAATGATGCAAAATGGCTTCTTTGGGCATACCGAAGGCACCAAAAAAGTTTCAGCCGGATTAAAAAATACAAAAATTAAAATTGAAGAAAAAAGACCGATTTCGTAGAGAATTGCTCTATGGAAATCTGCCGCGAGTATTCGCAGACTTCTGAGCAGCAGACCCCGGGGGTAGCCAACTTCTTCCTGACCGTTGCAAACCACGCATTGCGCAATCGACAAAAAGGCTCGCGCACTATTCGATGCCGGACTTATGCAATCTTAAGCCCCCTTTTGCGATATCAAACGAACCTTATACCAGTTTATTTATTTATTTACTTATTTTGGAACAGGCTTACCTTCTCCTCCAGCAGTGGACCTGAATCCGTCCAAATGGTGCAACAGGTCTGGAGTGACCTCACCCTGGTTGGGTAGTGATGTGATTTGAGGTGAGGTTGTTTTTCAGGCAGGGTAGCAGCGGTCGTTGGCACAATTTTCGACTTTTAGGCTTAAGGGAACTAGTTTGATCTGATCCTCAAGTTGATTCACTGTTTGTTGCAAATGCTTGAAATGTTGCGAGACAAGTTAGACATTTTGACACCTTGAACTATATTTTATTGTTTACCAATCCTCAGAATTTGTTATTTGTTATTTGTTATTTGTTATTTGTTATTTATTTCGGAATACGTCAAATAAAACATTAATCTAAACCCCATTTTGCGTTCAATTAAATCTTAGATCTCATACCTACCTAAAAACAACCTTAAAATTCGCGTGTTTTCATTATATTCGTGATGAAAGCATTGCAGCGGAAATCGGCCGGAAAAGTGTAAAACCACCGCGGTGGCACTGCTGAATACCGCGCGTGCAGCCCAGGTTCGTGTCCTGCTGTCTCCGTGATCTCCGCCATGGTGCCAAGCCACAAAGCTGGTGCAAAATCATGCAATATGAATGCATATTTGAGCTAGATTTGGAACAAAAAAATGTGGATGTTTGCTTTGCTTATCACAGTTGTGTTACGAGCTAAAAGGATAGAATTAAAAGTGCAAATATTTTGGTTTTTAGGATAGATGCTCAAAATTTCCTGTAACTTTTTTAGCTTTGGTATGTTTTGGAAGTGTCCCTGACTAAAATTGTGATTTGCACTATAGATGTCAATTAATAATAATAAAAAATTAAGGCATTTGATTCAATATGCATAATGATTCTTAGAGCATTAGTTTAATCAAATTGTTGATCGTACAATTATGTAAACTATGGTTATAAATTTCAATTATTGTCAACAGCTTGGCACTTGACTGAAAAATGACCGTTATTAAACAACAAACGAAGACCACGATAAGTGTCCTCCAATCATCTGACGCTAGACGATGTAAATATGCAAAGGGTCATAATTTCTCATGATCAAGCAAACACGTAATGTTCATGTCCAGCAAACTATCAACCGCCACACCATCATTAGAGGGAGACAACTTATTCACCAGCTCATCGGCAGCTTCCTTCAGCTAGGTTAAGCATCGGCAATTTCGCACGTGCGGCTGTTGGCATAAATTATTGGGTGCGTCGGATCAGGTTGTAGATCGTGCACCTTATTTTGCATACATTATGCGCTTGATTAGATTAGACACACATCGTCGCAGAGGGAGTTATTTAATTAAAAGGCGCACCAGAAGAAAAGCGTATTTGGAGCATTGCGGCGTCTAGGGACAGGGGTTCCTGTTTATGTTATCAAATTTTGTATGGTGGGTACGGATTTTGAAGAAAAATCTCAGATCAATGATTCCTCTTGTAGAGTAATCCTTTTGTAGAGCATTAGGATGGCTAAACATGGTCGATTTTGCAGGACAAGGTTATATCGGTTGCATTTACGGCCTGAGTGTATACTTTGCGAATTGCATTTTAATTTTACATGAAAATTTGAATAGAATTACCATATAATTTATTCATTTAACTTTACTATGTATATTTTTTATCATTTTCGGTTACCAAAAACTTTTGTTTTGGTAGATATACATTTTGAACTTCTAATTATCATCTAAGAATGCAATTTTCAACACCACTTGAACACCCCTGGGCAAAGTGTATCATAACTTCATCTACCCAGTTTGCAACTTCGTGAGAAACTAGTTCACACCCTACTTCCAACTGCCTGCATCAACAATCCGGGTCTTGCCGTCCGTCCGTAGCTCAAGCTGTTTATCTAACACACCGGCAGCGGCCTCACTCTCAGTCGAAAACGGTCCTGAAGCGCGGAAATCGAATCAAATCGAATCGGCAATCTTGCCGCTGCAGGATAAACTCTCCGATGTCATTTGGGAGGCCAGACGGAGGGGATTATCTGTGGTGTTGTTTTGGCTTTCACGACAACTTCCTGGATTAGGGAGCACCGATTTACAAAACGTTCGGCAGCTTGATTGGTTGGGCCGATGGCATCAGGAAATGGATCGACTGGGAGTTCAACGAGGCCAAGTTGGGAAATGACGCAATTTATTGAGTGGAACTACAAATTTTAATTGAGAAACCAAGTCTCGAAGGTAATCTCGAAATGGAGCACGAGGAAATGCGTGTACGGTGCACAAGAGTTGGCCACAAGTGCGTTACGTTTTTAAATTAAACTGAAAACCTAATTTATTAGCGAGCTGCAGGGCAGCTCCAAATAGAGTTGGTCCAGCTAGGACGACAGCGTCACCGACGTAAGATTGAAAGCTGGAACATGGTTTAGTGCGCTGCAGGTAGGCTGTCTGGCAAGATAAGTTATACTTCGTGCGGTAGCAGACACTCAGTTTTAAATTGCAGACATACGTTGCCTTTTTGCCTTCCTAGAATCACTCGAAAATTGAACTTCTTAAATATACCTTCTAGATATTCCTTCACGTCTACATATCGATTCAGAATCAAATTTTGAACAAATGTCTGTAAGGATGTGTGGAGACATGATTTTTTTCCACACGATTTTCTCAGAACGGGCTGAACTGATTTTGGCCGGGTCAGCCTTATTCGATTCGTTTTGGGGTCCCATAACACCCTATTAAAATGTATTCTGTTTAGTAATGTATTTAAAAAGTTATGCTAAGATAAAGATATCTATCTAAAAGGGTGTTTTTTTTTGCATAACCTCAAAAGGCCGGGTCTTTTTGTTTACGTGCGGGAGGCGCGCCAGATGCTAAACGCCCGGTTGCCACATTGCTTCAAATGAGAGTCTGCATGTTTTCTGGAAAAGTCTGTATCAGGTATATATTTTTTCATAAACTTATATTCATTATTTATTTGTAAATATGAGGAAGGCACCAACCACCTAATGGTGGATTAGGACACGTTTTATGTCTGGAAATTAAATGATGCTTAGATTTAGGTACTGTCATTGGGGATGACAATGGGTCAAAAGACGATACACCTCTACATACATACATTTCTTAATAATAAAAACAATTTAAATAACATCGAAAATCTTTTAACGTAGAATTTTTCTTAGATGGATTATTCACATATTCCCAACATATAGTGGAATTTGATAAACTCTACCTTAAATGCCAATCGTTTGAATTAAAAATTTTCAAACATTTTGGTTCTTTTCGAGAAATTCCAACAAAAAAAATTAAAAGTTGATTTTTCGAAAAGAAATTTTTGACAAAAACGTACCACAACTTTAGACAGCTACCAAAATTACATGATTTGTTCTGGGAATCAGATTTTTTCAGCATAGTCATCTTCAAATGTCCCCTACACAAAAGACTTTTAACAGAATTTTGTTTCATTGAGAAGAATCTGAAAAATTGTAAAATCCGTAAAAAATCAATTTGACTCAATCTCACCCCACTGACGGCACACTATAAAAATGTTATAACTTTTGCAGCCCTAAGGAGGTCCATCAAGACATTACAAGAATAACTGCAAACGTTTTTCTACATGAGGTGACAACATACATCATTGACATAATTTTACGTTCGATGATATACATTTTGCTTCGTTTGACATATTTTTACAAAATTCCTTATGTGAAGTTATGAAAATCATCATAAATGAATGACTAACAATTTGGAAGTCTATGATCGTACCACAAAATTATAAAACTTTTGAAAAGATCAATAATTTCTTCAGGGCCTTCACGAAGGGTATTGTTACATTAATTATTACTCGGGTTACCACACACGCTAAACTGTATTCCCACCAACACTGAACACTCTTGATTCCCTCCTAAAGTCATTCTATTAAAAGCTCTTGTATCGAACAGACGCTCAAGCCTTTTACTCTGGACCACATCCGTAACATGGTGTCAGAAGTTTTTGCGGCATAAAGTTCGAGAAACGTTGAGAATCGTCGGGCATCGTACAACCCGGGATCGCGTGAAGAGTGAGTGAAGGAAGCGATTTAAACTTCCGCCGAAAATCCACAACAATGGACGAGCTGAAGGCGCTGCTAAAGAACCAGAACAAGCTCTTCGAAGATTTGCTCAAGAAGCAGCAGGCCGAGCCCCGAGCGGTAGCACCAGGGCCCCACAATGTGCCGCTCCCTCCGCCATTGTCCTTGGAAGGGGACATGGACCAGAATTACGCGTTCTTCGAGGACAACTGGAACAATTATGCCACAGCGGTGGGCATGGGCGACTGGCCGGAAGCGGATAACCCGAAAAAAGTGAGCTTTTTGCTGTCGATCGTTGGCCCCGATGCGCTGAAAAAGTTCAGCAACTTCGATCTGACGCAAGCCGACAGGGCTACGCCGACAACCGTATTGGCCGCCATCAAGAAGAAGGTTACTCGAACCAGAAACGTCATCGTGGACCGACTGGACTTCTTCTCGGCAGCCCAGTCACCGGTGGAAAGTATCGACGAGTACACATCCCGACTGAAGTCGCTGGCCAAGCCGGCCAAACTCGGAGCCGTGGAAGCAGAACTAATCACCTTCAAGCTGGCCACCTCCAACAAGTGGCCTCATCTGAGGTCCAAGATGCTCACGATGGCGGATTTGTCGGAAGCGAAGGCGGTAGATCTGTGCCGTGTGGAGGAAATCACGGCCAAGCACGTTCAGGTGCTATCAGCGGACAAGCTGTCGGAGGTGAATAAGCTCAAAGCATCGTCGTCGAAGGCCCGCCAGTGCAAGTTCTGTGGCGATTGGCATGCGTTCACCAAAGGATCGTGCCCAGCCTACGGAAAGAAGTGCAAGCTTTGTTCCGGCAAGAATCACTTCGAGAAGGTGTGCCGGAAGAATCGGGCTCGAATGAGTTCGTCGAAGCGCAACAGTGTGCGCCGCGTTAAGAAGATCAACGACGAATCCTCGGAGGACAGCGAGTCGGACGACGAGTGGAGCGATCAGTCCGGAACAGAGACGGAGATTGAAGGCGAAATCGGCAAGATCTTCGATAACTCGAAGAAAGGGGGAAACGTTCTTGCGGAAGTGTCCCTGAAAGTGAAAGGCAAGTGGAAAAGCGTGAAGTGCGAGCTGGATACGGGAGCAAACACGAGCTTGATTGGCCACGACTGGTTGTGCAAGCTGACGGGAGAGTCGGACCCCGAATTGCAGCCGTCACCGTTCAAACTCCAAGCGTTCGGCGGTGGCATCATTAACGTTATGGGCCAAGTCAAGCTGCCGTGCAAGTGCCAGAACAAGAAGTACATTCTCGTGCTTCAAGTCGTCGACGTCAGTCACAGGCCGTTGCTGTCGCTGAAGGTCTGTACCACGTTCGGCCTGATCAAGTTCTGCAACTCCGTTAGCATGGTTCCAGCTAAAGCGACGCCGGAAGGAGCTCAAGATCTGATGCGAATCTACCGCATCGAAGCTGAGAAGATCGTCGACGAGTTCGGCGACGTTTTTCGTGGCTACGGAAAATTCGACGGAGAAGTCACCCTGGAGATCGACGAGTCGGTGCCGCCGGTGATTCAGCAGCCTCGCCGAGTCCCGATAGCTCTGCGGCCGAAGCTGAAAGCCGAACTGGACCAGTTGGAGAAGGATGGAATCATCGCGCGAGAGTACAGCCACACCGAATGGGTGAGTAACATTCTTCTCGTGAAACGGGGTATCGCCGGAGCCGAGTCGATTCGCATTTGCCTGGACCCCATTCCTCTGAACAAAGCGTTGAAGAGACCAAATCTGCAATTTGTGACGCTGGACGAGATTTTGCCGGAGTTGGGTCAGGCAAAGGTTTTTTCGACCGTGGATGCACGGAAGGGTTTCTGGCACGTGGTGCTAGACGAGCAGAGCAGCAAGTTGACTTCGTTCTGGACTCCATTTGGACGCTATCGGTGGCTGCGACTTCCATTTGGCATCTCCCCGGCGCCGGAAATTTTCCAGTCCAAACTGCAGGGGATAGTCCAAGGATTGAACGGAGTCGAGTGCATAGCAGATGACGTCTTGGTGTACGGCCGTGGTGCAACGATGGAGGAAGCGCTACGTGACCACAACGCAAATCTGAAGAACCTCCTCGCGCGCTTGAAGCTAAACCACGTCAAACTCAACAATTCGAAACTCAAGCTCTGTGAGACATCCGTCAAGTTTTACGGACACGTTCTCACCACCGAAGGGCTTCAACCGGACCACACCAAGATCTCGACCATAAAGCACTACCCGGTGCCAACCAGCAGGACGGAACTGCACCGTTTCATTGGGATGGTCACATACCTCAGCCGATTCATTCCCAATTTGAGCGCCGCCTTCACAAGGCTGCGGCGGTTGATTTCGGAGAAAGAACCGTGGCGTTGGACTCGAGAGGAGGACGAAGATTTCTCCAAGGTGAAGTCGCTAGTGTCCGATATCACAACGCTGCGGTACTACAACGTTCGAGAGCCGTTGACTATCGAGTGCGACGCGAGCTGCTTCGGTCTCGGAGTGGCCGTCTTCCAGAAGGACGGCATCGTGGGCTACGCGTCGAGAACGTTGACGGACACGGAGAAAAACTACGCTCAAATCGAGAAAGAGTTGCTTGCGATTCTTTTTGCATGTGTGCGCTTTGACCAGCTGATTGTAGGCAACCCCCAAACTACGGTGAAAACCGACCACAAGCCTTTGATCAACATTTTCAACAAGCCATTGTTGACGGCTCCAAAGCGACTGCAGCACATGCTCCTGAACCTGCAACGTTACCATCTGGCGTTGGAGTTTGTCACCGGAAAGGAGAACGTTGTGGCAGATGCGCTCTCTCGCGCACCTCACAACGACTCGACTGTGCGTGACGAGTACCAGAAGCTGAACATCTACAAGATCTTCAAGCAACTCGAAGATTGCAACGTAAGCGGCTACCTGAGCATCTCCGACAACTGCCTGGACACGATCATGAAGGCGACTGAACAAGACGCAGCCCTACAGACGGTGATTGATTTCATTCGGAACGGTTGGCCCAGTACCATCGATCGCGTTCCTTCAGCCGCTAAAATCTACTTCAAGTACCGAAGCGAGCTGTCCACGCAAGACGGATTGGTGTTCAGGAACGATCGTATTCTGATCCCGTGTGCACTGCAGCGGTCCATGATCGACAAAGTGCACGTGAGCCACAACGGTATCGAGTCTACACTGAAGCTTGCGCGAGAGAACATCTTCTGGCCCGGAATGAGCGCGCAGATTACGGATGTGGTGAAGGAGTGCCATGTCTGCGCTAAATTCGCTGCAAGTCAGCAGAAACCGCCGATGCAGAGTCACGCAGTCCCGATCTATCCGTGGCAAGTCGTTTCGATGGACGTGTTCTTCACCAGCTACCAGGGAAAGCGACACCAGTTTCTTGTGACGGTGGACCACTACTCGGACTACATCGAATTGGATATCCTCAAGGACATGTCTGCCAGAAGCCTAGTCGAGACCTGCAAGAAGAACTTTGCGCGTTACGGATGCCCCCAGATCGTTGTCACGGACAACGGGACAAACTTTGTGAACGAGGAGATGAAGGAAATGGCGATCAAGTGGAACTTCAAGCATTCGACTTCGGCCCCTCACCACCAGCAGGCAAACGGCAAAGCGGAAGCAGCGGTGAAGATTGCGAAGAGGTTGATCCAAAAGGCGGAGGAAACCGACCAGGACGTTTGGTACGTCTTGCTGCATTGGAGGAACATCCCGAACAAGATTGGCAGCAGTCCGGCGAGCAGGCTGTTCTCACGCAGCACAAGGTGTGGAGTACCCGCTTCGTTCGAGAAATACACTCCTCGAATCGTGCAGAACGTTCCGGAAGCAATTCTGGAAAACAAGAGGAAGGTCAAATACTACTACGATCGAAAATCTCGCAACCTACCTGCACTGGAGACTGGCTCGCCGGTGTACGTCCAGGCTCACCCCGAAATCAGCAAAACTTGGACGCCAGCGATTGTGACCGAGAAACTGAATGATCGCTCGTATGTGGTGGACGTGAATGGAGCTAGCTATCGCCGAGACCTGACCAACCTGCGACCGCGCAAAGAACCAACAACAATCCTTCTCGTTCCAGCCCAAAGCCATCCACCAACCGAATCAAGTGCTGCACAAACTAGCGCTGATTTGACAGCTGAACCTGAAGCGTCGTCGCTTTGCTGCGATGAGATTCGACGAAACTGCAACAACAACACCACCCGTTGTCAACCAATCAGCTGCTGCCACCCCGTCGGTGCGTGGGAGAGGAAGCCAGCTTGCTGCGACCAACACACCCGGCAAGCAAACCACAGATGCGACGAACAGACCAACACGCGAGAGAAAAATTCCAAGCAAGTTTGCGGACTACGTTTTGGAAACTTAATTTTTTATAAAGAAAGGAGGATGTTACATTAATTATTACTCGGGTTACCACACACGCTAAACTGTATTCCCACCAACACTGAACACTCTTGATTCCCTCCTAAAGTCATTCTATTAAAAGCTCTTGTATCGAACAGACGCTCAAGCCTTTTACTCTGGACCACATCCGTAACAGGTATAACTAGCTAATGCTGATTTATTTTGGCGCAAAATTGGTATAATTGAACATAATACAATTCATTTTATGACGATGATCAATATTCTTTGAAAATGATTGATGGCTTCACCTTAAAACAAGTCAAAAATGCAAAACTCAAATGTTCTTCTTTCCAATGCTTTTTGAAGATCACAAATTTGTTGAAAATTGATTTAGACGATTTTTTAAATCGAATACGCTTAGAGTTGGAGTAAGGTTGTAGAGAGTTAAAATACCGTCTAATATCCTTATGTCTGCCTGTGTGGATCAATCGGACCGCGCACTGGCTCACAATCCAGAGGTCGCTGGTTCGAATCCCGAGGCGGACGCAAAAAATTCTAAGTGTAAATATAGGTATTCGGTGCCCTCTCCCCGTGCCATACCTTCACACTTAGGAGACCCGGGAGGCGTAGTCTTGTCGCAAAAAGAACGATACACACCTGTGGAACCGTTGACGAAACCGCAAGGTTTAAGAGGGCCACATTATAAGGTGTTACGTCGATTCCGTATATCCTTAGATACGGCTGCAGATGTTGGAGTTTTTGTTTTATTTCAAATTTTCTCTTAACGGTACACATCAAGCAGAGCTTTTGCACCAAGATTTTTGTTACAGACATTTTAGTATCTTCAAAACTACGGGAACTATCGATATAATTTTTTATTCATCCCCTAAAGTACTGTCTACAACATAATTTACAACAAAGTTTGTTTATTTTTACAATCAGATTGTTGCAGGATTGGGTCCGTAAATTTGACAATTTTGGAACAAGAAGATAACAACTTCCTTGGTTGCTGTGCACCCTTAAATTAATATAATACTACTGGCTGAGTAATCTATTACATTCATTTATTCGCTTATTCATTATATTTTCAATAAATCTCAAAATCGGAAAGTTTGTCTAGGTTTTGTTCTTAACAGTTGTGTTTTCTGTGATGACATGGCCCATCTATAGAACTTTTGTTTGTACAAGTCATACACTACCTTGAGATGACAGCATGTAATCCATCGGGCACGTCATTTTTGAATATCAACCATTTGACGTTAATTTAAGTTTCATGAAAAATGGCTTAAATCCTTAACTTGCTGTGAAGTCGGAATCGGAGTCAGAGTCAGTGGAGACGATTATTTTTTAGGAGCCAAAGACAGCTTCAATAGTTACCCTTATCTTGGTAATATCAAAGGTATGTAATTTGCTTAACTCGCTTAAATTTGTCACAAAATAATATAAAAATTAAAGAATTCCATCAACCATGTTACAATTTTGACATCATTTTATAAACTAAACATCCAGTCCAACAACTGTTGGAAAAATCTCCTCCGTGTTCATCGAATAAACAAACAAGCGTTCACTTTTATCGACAACCTGATTCATTTTAATGAACCATTATCTGCGGGACAGTTTTACCTCCCTGCACCGTGATTTCAACCCTAACCCACCAGCAGACCCACCACGTTGAACGCAGAATCTGGAACAAGGAAGTGTGCCGCAAAAAAACCTAACCTATAAACGCGACGAGGCCAATGCCCGCGCAAACGCGATAACAAACTGGCCACCGCCGCGCACAGATGACTTACTGTTCCGCGTCGGACCCAGTTAAGGTTCCTCCCACTTGAGGCCGCCCCAGCTGGACAAGTACACTGGGCCATCGGGGGAGGAAAAACGAAGGAAAAACAAGTTTTGGAAAAAGTAGGTATTACTCAATAATGCAGACTTTTCTCCACCGCGCCGTCGTCGTCCGACTATTTCACATCTACCGCATACTTCTCTAATGGACATTTCGTCGACGTCACCGCCACCGCCGCCAACGATGTCCTCAAGCGACTTGTTGTGACTTGGGCAGACACCCCGCGTTACCGGGACCTTTCCTACCGAGAGTTAGTTGAGATCAAAAGCTGGTGCTCGTGGGACAGAATGTGTAGGCGAGCACTCTCAGAAAAACTAACTTAATCCACCTATGTGGTTGATGCCTTCCTCACTTTTTACCAACAATGGGTAATATGCGTGGTTTGGACAAATATTTCAGCTATTTTTTTAGATCTAGAAAAATACTGGACTCGTTGGAAAGGTCTTTCAATTACCTAACCAACGATGGGTCGGATGTTGGATCCAGACATCGTTTACATACATTTAAGTGAGATCCGGCTTCAAAAAAAACATAAATATCACTTAAGTGGTCATAACTCGAGGCAGTGTTGCCAGATCTTCAATGTTGTGGACTCGTTGGAAAGGTCTTTCAATTACCTAACCAACGATGGGTTGGAAGATGGATCCGGACATCGTTTACATACATTTAAGTGAGATCCGGCTTCAAAAAAGTACATAAATATCACTTAAGTGGTCATAACTCGAGACAGGGTTGCCAGATCTTCAATGTTGTGGACTCTTTGGAAAGGTCTTTCAATTACCTAACCAACGATGGGTTGGAAGATGGATCCGGACATCGTTTACATACATTTAAGTGAGATCCGGCTTCAAAAAAGTACATAAATATCACTTAAGTGGTCATAACTCGAGGCAGGGTTGCCAGATCTTCAATAATTTTGACTCATTGGAAAGGCCTTTCAATTACCCAACCAACGATTGGTCAGATGATAGATCCGGACATCGTTTACATACATTTAAGTGAGATCCGGCTTCAAAAAAAACATAAATATCACTTAAGTGGTCATAACTCGAGATAGGGTTGCCAGATCTTCAATGTTGTGGACTCTTTGGAAAGGTCTTTCAATTACCTAACCAACGATGGGTCGGATGTTGGATCCAGACATCGTTTACATACATTTAAGTGAGATCCGGCTTCAAAAAAAACATAAATATCACTTAAGTGGTCATAACTCGAGGCAGTGTTGCCAGATCTTCAATGTTGTGGACTCGTTGGAAAGGTCTTTCAATTACCTAACCAACGATGGGTTGGAAGATGGATCCGGACATCGTTTACATACATTTAAGTGAGATCCGGCTTCAAAAAAGTACATAAATATCACTTAAGTGGTCATAACTCGAGACAGGGTTGCCAGATCTTCAATGTTGTGGACTCTTTGGAAAGGTCTTTCAATTACCTAACCAACGATGGGTTGAAAGATGGATCCGGACATCGTTTACATACATTTAAGTGAGATCCGGCTTCAAAAAAGTACATAAATATCACTTAAGTGGTCATAACTCGAGGCAGTGTTGCCAGATCTTCAATGTTGTGGACTCGTTGGAAAGGTCTTTTGATAACATAACCAACGATGGGTTGGAAGATGGATCCGGACATCGTTTACATACATTTAAGTGAGATCCGGCTTCAAAAAAAACATAAATATCACTTAAGTGGTCATAACTCGAGACAGGGTTGCCAGATCTTCAATGTTGTGGACTCTTTGGAAAGGTCTTTCAATTACCTAACCAACGATGGGTTGGAAGATGGATCCGGACATCGTTTACATACATTTAAGTGAGATCCGGCTTCAAAAAAGTACATAAATATCACTTAAGTGGTCATAACTCGAGACAGGGTTGCCAGATCTTCAATGTTGTGGACTCTTTGGAAAGGTCTTTCAATTACCTAACCAACGATGGGTCGGATGATGGATCCGGACATCGTTTACATACATTTAAGTGAGATCCGGCTTCAAAAAAGTACATAAATATCACTTAAGTGGTCATAACTCGAGACAGTGTTGCCAGATCTTCAATGTTGTGGACTCTTTGGAAAGGTCTTTCAATTACCTAACCAACGATGAGTTGGATGTTGGATCCAGACATCGTGTACATACATTTAAGTGAGATCCGGCTTCAAAAAAGTACATAAATATCTCTTAGGTGGTCATAACTCGAGACAGGGTTGCCACATCTTCAATGTTGTGGACTCTTTGGAAAGGTCTTTCAATTACCTAACCAACGATGGGTTGGATGATGGATCCGGACATCGTTTACATACATTTAAGTGAGATCCGGCTTCAAAAAAGTACATAAATATCTCTTAGGTGGTCATAACTCGAGACAGGGTTGCCACATCTTCAATGTTGTGGACTCTTTGGAAAGGTCTTTCAATTACCTAACCAACGATGGGTTGGAAGATGGATCCGGACATCGTTTACATACATTTAAGTGAGATCCGGCTTCAAAAAAGTACATAAATATCACTTAAGTGGTCATAACTCGAGACAGGGTTGCCAGATCTTCAATGTTGTGGACTCGTTGGATAGGTCTTTCAATTACCTAACCAACGATGGGTCGGATGATGGATCCGGACATCGTTTACATGCATTAAAATGAGATCCGGATATATGCGAAAACACATTTTTATACATAACTTTTGAACTAGTTATCGAAACTTCAAACAATTCAATAGCGATGTATGGGACCCTAAACCAAGTCGATTGCAACTGGTTTGATCAAAATCGGTTCAGCCAGTGCTGAGAAAACTCAGTGAGAATTATAGTCACATACATACATACACACACACATACACACACACATACACACACACATACACACACACATACACACACACAGACATTTGTTCAGTTTTCGATTCTGAGTCGATATGTATACATGAAGGTGGGTCTTTGAGCTTTTAATAAAAAGTTCATTTTTAGAGCAGGATTATAGCCTTACCTCAGTGAGGAAGGCAAAAAGATTTCTTAAATCATGCCAAATTTTGCACTTTAAATATTTTAATACAAATTAAATTATGTTTTGAGCAATTCTCGCAGATTTCAGTCATTCAATTTTGTTTGTATTTTTTAATCAGTCAGAAACTTTTTTGGTGCCTTTGGTATGCCCAATAGGGTGGTTACGGATTTTGAAAAGTTCTCAGATCAAGTTCTGGTGTAGTTCCCCTTGTAGGGCATGAAACATGTAGAAACTTCTAGGATGGTCAGAAATGAGCGGAATCGTCTGGTAAACAACTTTCCCGAAGTAATCAGGTCGTTCAACTCCCATCGAGCTCAACGGCAGTACATCCGGGGTTTTCGGAATCAACGGTTTTCCCCAGAAATGCATCAAATTTTCCTTAGCATGCTATGAATGCTTGACGAACAGCGTGGCGCCACGTGTCAAACAGCTACCACGTGATTGTAAAATTTGCACCATAACAGTCTTTTTTTCTTTTTTGGAGGTTTAGAATACAGCTCAATAGTATCAGGATCACCATAAATGATGATTCTATAGTTCAAAAAGTAATAAAAAGTATTTTTATAGGCGATGCTAGTCCACGTGGTAGCTGTTTGACATGTGGCGTCGCGCTGTTCATCAAGCATTCATAGCATGCTAAGGAAAATTGATGCTTTTCTGGGGAAAACCGTTGGTTCCGAAAACCCCGGATGTGTTGCCGTTGAGCTCGATGGGGGTTTAACGAATCGACCTGGTTCCTTCGGGAAAGTTGTTCCCCAGACGATTCCGCTCATTTCTTACCATCCTAGAAGTTTCTACATGTTTCCCCCAGGCCTTTAGGAGCAAGTGAACAAAAATTCAAAATTTCCCATAGTAAATCCCATGTAAACTTGAACTCGCTTGAGACAAGCCAGTTTTCAACCAAATGAGCTGAAATTTGGCGTGAGAGTTCCTATGGGTATGCCCTACAAGGGGAACTACACCAGAACTTGATCTGAGAACTTTTCAAAATCCGTAACCATCCTAAATTGCCCAAAGAAGCCATTTTGCATCATTAGTTTGTCTATATAATTTTCCATACAAATTTTTCAGCAGTCCATACAAAAATGATGTATGAAAATTCAAAAATCTGTATCTTTTGAAGGAATTTTTGATCGATTTGGTGTCTTCGGCAAAGTTGTAGGTATGAATAAGGACTACACTGGAAAAAATGATACACGGTAAAAAAATTGGTGATTTTTAACTTAACTTTTTGTCACTAAAACTTGATTTGCAAAACATAATTGTTAGTTTTTTTTAGATGTTTTAGAGGATATCAAATGCCAACTTTTCAGAATTTTCAGGTTGTGCAAAAAATCTTTGACCGAGTTATGAATTTTAGAATCAATACTGATTTAAAAAAAAAATCGAAATATTGGTCGCAAAAAAATTTCAACTTTATTTTTCGATGTAAAATCAAATTTGCAATCAAAAAGTACTAAAGTGAAATTGTGGTAATGTGCGCCATTTTCAAGTTAAAGCCATTTTTAAGTAACTTTTTAAAAAATAGTCGCAGTTTTTCATTTTTTTAAATTAGTGCAATTTTAAAAAAGCGGAGAAAATTGCTTTTTAGATTTTTGATACGACTTTAAGTTGCTGAGATATTGCCATGCAAAGGTTTAAAAACAGGAAAATTGATGTTTATTAAGTCTTACCAAAACAACCCACCATTTTCTAACGTCGATATCAAAAAATCAAATTATTCGCTCTACAGCATTGCCTTGGCGTTCTCGATTGCGAGATTCCTACTCGAAACTAGGTGTCCGAAGGCTTGATTGTTGAGGCAATTGCAAACCTTTTTTTACACCTTAGCTTCCATCCACCCCGGGATTCGAACTGATGACCTTTGGATTGTGAGTCCAACTGCCTACCAGCGACTCCACCAGGACAGGACCCAGGGAGACGACTCCTACACCTGGACTGAGCTAACGACCTAACCTTTTTAGGTTAGTCCGGGGCCAACATTTACTTCCCGTCCGACGGAAGGCGTGATCAGACAAATCTCGTCTCAAAATTTGCCACCGGGACCTTCTGGGATCGAACCCAGGCCGACTGGGTGAGAGGCAATCCCCGGGCAGACGGTAATAACAAAATTAATAATATTTCAATAACAAATCCTGTTAAAATAACAAAAAGTGTTATTATTTTATCCTGAAGTTCAATTTCAAGAAGAAAAAATAATAACTGTTTCTGATAAAATAACAAAATTTGGTATTGAAGTGATATTATATTGAAAATGTTTAATAACACGCTAATAAGAGGAAATGTTATACATTTCAAAAACCCTCCTAATAACAAAATTTGGTATTCGTTCGGTATACTGACTTAGAAATAAAATTACCATAAATCGCACAAATGGAAATGTTTCTAAGTGTCCATAACACAATCTGTTATTATTTTTTCTTTTGTTAAATATGTTTAAATCGTTGGGATAATTTTGTCTAATTTCGTCGGGGTCATTATTTTGGCCATGAAATGGGGTCCTTAAGCTAAAATTATTCTAAAAAGTTGAAATTTTGAAAGTTGATTTTTTTAATTATTCGATATACCCCCTAAGGGACTTTGCTAAAATTGGCTAGAACTATGGGATAATTTTGACCAATTTCGTCGGGGTCATTATTTTGGCCATGAAATGGGGTCCTTAAGCTAAAATTATTCTGAAAAGTTGAAATTTTGAAAGTTGATTTTTTTTTATTATTTGATATACCCCCTAAGGGATTTTACTAAAATTGGCTAGAACTATGAAATAATTTTGACCAATTTTATCGGGGTCATTTATTTCACCATGAAATGGAGTTTCAAGCTAAAATTAATTCGATTAAATTAACTTTTGAGAGTTCATTTTTTTTTTTAATTTTGTTTTATTCCCTAACGGAATTGATTTATTTAATGAGAATTTTTGATGTGTGAATAACAAAAACTGTTATTATTTTCACAGAGCCAGGAAGTCGGAGCTGACGTTGAAGTTCGAGCTGGAGTGAGACCTCGGAGACTGCATCGGATTCAGCAAATTTTCAGCAACTTTTACTTGGAGTCGGAATCCGTGAAGTCGGGTATTTTTAGAGAGCTGAAGTCGTCGTTGACGTCATATCCTGCATCCAGAGTCGGAGTTGTCTTCAAAGTATGGATTCAAAGTCGCTTGGAGGTACCCGACTCTGCAGCCCTGACTAGTACAGGGGAGTTATGGCAACTGCAGGTTTATTAGCAAATTACAAATAAACCAAAACAATAACTTTTTTTGTTATGGCGACATACCAGTTCAATAACATTTTTTGTTATTATGCTGCTCCACCTCTCCGCACAAAATAACAAATCTTGTTATTCCTTCATGATTCCTTCTGTGTTATTGGTTTGTTATTGCAATAACAACATAATAACAGTTTAAGTTATTCTTCGAACAAATCTTTGTTATTGATTTTTGTTATTTTAACAACTAATCCGATCATCCCAATAACATTTTTCGATCTTCTCACAATATCAAAAACTGACCTTCCCAAGTTATTTCCGTCTGCTCGGGACACCACGGTCCCGGCTAACGTCGATATCTCAGCAACTATTTTTCCGATTTACAATGTTAAAATATGAAACATTCGTGAAAATTCCGATCTTTTCGAAAACAATATTTTTAAATCAAGACTAACATTTCAAAAGGGTGTAATATTGAATGTTTGGCCCTTTTGAAATGTTAGTCTTTGTTTGAAAATTTGAAAATATTGTTTTCGAAAAGATCGGAATTTTCACGAATGTTTCATATTTTAACATTGTAAATCGGACCATTAGTTGCTGAGATATCGACGTTAGAAATTGGAATTATTCAGGTGGACCCTGAAGAAACAGGAAGACATTATTGCACTATTGACAGAGAGATCATGCGCACTTTTGTTCATGATGGTGAGAAAATATAGAGGACGGATTTACAGCGAAGAAATGGTTAGTAAAAAATGAATTCGGACCATTATTTATGAAACTTCTAGAAATCCATGGACATTTCGTTACGAGGCGATTTCTGTAAAAGTGCTATTTAAATTGAAAATTTGATTTTACTTTAAAAAATTAAGGAAAAAGATCGTGATTTTTCAAAAAATTGGTAACTCTGTCAAATGAATGTTGACCAACGTGTACCAAAGATTTAGCAAAAAATGAATTATTTTTATCCAACCAAACAAGATTAAATTGTTTTTAAAGTTCAACATCTCAAATCAGCTACCAGCATTTTCACAACAAAACAGCATTTCTCTTTTGTGATTGAATTTACTACCCACATTTTTTTGACTTATTATTTTACTTCAGTAAATCGAACTAACTTTACTAAAATAAAATCAGGAAATCTCGGGTGAGTTTTCAAAAAGCCTTAAGAGCCACCGTGACCTCCAGCACTAATTGTCGTTTTCTCCAAATTGAAACAATATTTCATTTGATTCTAATTTAGAGCGATTGAAGGGCGTGAAAATGAACAATCTTAAGCATTGGTTTTTCGTGAGTACGTCGAATACCGATGCAAAAAGGACTTTGTTTACCAATGGCTCTTACGTATTTTTGAAAAGTAATCCGAGAACTGCTCAATTTCATGCAACATTATGAGGGTTCCAAAAAAAAGCATAATAGAAATCCTAACTTTTCCAAGAGTGGACCCTTATTAATTTACCTACAAAAATGAGAAAATTTTGTATTTGAGAAATAGTGTTTCTTAAACATACAATAAATGCTTGTTTTAATCAGCCTTACTGCATTTTTTTTGTGCCATGAGTATAAATATAGCTGTTTTTGTGATGAAAGTACCAAAGTTGCTGAAACCGTATTGATCACCTTATCTTGAGATTCTTAATATTCTTAATATTACCTCAAATTTCGGCCAAATTCATTCACAACAAAAAAAAGTTTCAGCGTTTTGAATTTTAGATGTCGTATAATTTTGGGCGGAACGTAAATGATATATCGTCAGCTGTGTGCTATCTTGTGACATAGACCATTTGGTACTTTTCGAGAAAAACGATTTTTAAAGTTTGAGGTTGAATATTTTCACAACAATACATGATAAACTATTTTTGAATACAGCGATCTGTTCGTATACTATCGATGAACAAACGCTCCAAGTATGGACTAATTTAGTGAAACCTACTAAAAGTTACAGTATAAAATGTAACTAAAAATCTGAAAAGCACGTGTCACAAGTGTGTTTTGAAAGTAAAAATGTACTACGTGTCACAAGTGTGCACAGAATTCCCATACAAAATTAAATAAGCTCAAATCAATAGTTTAGTTAAGTTAAACAATAGTTTTTGAAATTTTTATGATAAGATTACCTTGAAACAACGGTAAGCAATCAAAATGTTTAGAAAACGAGGAAAATTTTTTCGCTTTTCCGAAGTTTTCCACGATTTTTTAATGAGTAATAATAAAAATTCTCTTAAATTATCTAAAATATTTTAAAAAATATTAAAATAAGCTCAATCCAAAAAAAATTAGTCATATTCATAGCAGTGCAATAAAATAAAATATCAGAAAATGATGAAAATCAAGGAAAACCAAAGATTTTCCCATGGCAAACACAAAATCCATGATGGAAAATTAAATCATTCAAGACACAAACCTTTTTCAGATTTATAGCACGTTCTGTAAATCACCGTGTCACAAGAGTGCACTTCAAATAAATGAAGAACATGTACTACGTGTCACAAAAGAGTTTCAAAGGGATTATGGTCGTTGTCACAAGAGTACCACCAATATGTTGATGGGTTTGTATGGTCGTTGTCACAAGTGTGCCACGAATATTTCGATGGAAGTTTGTATGGTCGTTGTCACAAGTGTGCCACGAATATTTTGGTAGGAGTTTGTATGGTCGTTGTCACAAGTGTGCCACGAATATTTTGATAGGAGTTTGTATGGTCGTTGTCACAAGTGTGCCACGAATATTTTGGTAGGAGTTTGTATGGTCGTTGTCACAAGTGTGCCACGAATATTTCGATGGAAGTTTGTATGGTCGTTGTCACAAGTGTGCAACAAATATTTTGATAGGAGTTTGTATGGTCGTTGTCACAAGTGTGCCACGAATATTTTGGAAGGAGTTTGTATGGTCGTTGTCACAAGTGTGCCACGAATATTTCGATGGAAGTTTGTATGGTCGTTGTCACAAGTGTGCAACAAATATTTTGATAGGAGTTTGTATGGTCGTTGTCACAAGTGTGCAACAAATATTTTGATAGGAGTTTGTATGGTCGTTGTCACAAGTGTGCCACGAATATTTTGATAGGAGTTTGTATGGTCGTTGTCACAAGTGTGCCACGAATATTTTGGTAGGAGTTTGTATGGTCGTTGTCACAAGTGTGCCACGAATATTTCGATGGAAGTTTGTATGGTCGTTGTCACAAGTGTGCAACAAATATTTTGATAGGAGTTTGTATGGTCGTTGTCACAAGTGTGCCATGAATATTTTGATAGGAGTTTGTATGGTCGTTGTCACAAGTGTGCCACGAATATTTTGGTAGGAGTTTGTATGGTCGTTGTCACAAGTGTGCAACAAATATTTTGATAGGAGTTTGTATGGTCGTTGTCACAAGTGTGCCACCAATATAACATTCATTACACCGTAACATTCGTTACACCGTAGTATGGTCACACCGTAACATTGTTACACCGCAATATTCGTTACACCGCAGTATGGTTACACCGTAACATAGTAACACCGTAATATGATTACACCGTAACATTGTTACACCGCAACATTCGTTACTTCGTAGTATGATTACACCGTACATTTGTTACACCACAACATTCGTTACACCGTTACATTCGTTACACCGTAACATTGTTACACCGTAACATTGTTACACCGTAACATTGTTACACCGTAACATTGTTACACCGTAACATTGTAACAACGTAACATTGTTACACCGCAACATTCGTTACACCGTAACATTTCTTCACACCGTAGTTTGATTACTCTATAAAATTGTTACACCACAACATTGGTTACACCGTTACATTCGTTACACCGTTACATTCGTTACACCGTTACACCGCATCATTCGTTACACCGTAACATTCGTTACACCGTAACATTCGTTACACCGTAACATTCGTTACACCGTAGTATGGTCACACCGTAACATTGTTACACCGCAATATTCTTTACACCGTAACAAAGTTACACCGTAATATGATTACACCGTAAAAAAGTTACACCGTTATATTATTACACCGTTACAGTGTTACACCGTAATAGTCTTACACCGTAACATTATTACGGTGTAACGAATGCCACGGTGTAATGAATGCTACGAAGCAACGAATGTTGCGGTGTAACAATGTTACGGTGTAACCAAACTAAGGTGTAACGAATGTTACGGTGTAACGAATGTTACGGTGTAACGAATTTTGTGGTGTAACGAATGTTGCGGTGTAACAATATTACGGTTTAACGAATGTAACTGTGTAACGAATGTAACGGTGTAACGAATGTTGTGGTGTTACAATGTTACGGTGTAATAATATTACGGTGTAACTTTGTTACGGTGTAATCATATTACGGTGTAACAATGTTACGGTGTAATCATATTACGGTGTAACAATGTTACGGTGTGACCATACTACGGTGTAACGAATTGTACGGTGTAACGAATGATGCGGTGTAACGGTGTAACGAATGTGACGGTGTAACGAATGTAACGGTGTAACGAATGTAACGGTGTAACCAATGTTGTGGTGTAACAATTTTATAGAGTAATCAAACTACGGTGTGAAGAAATGTTACGGTGTAACGAATGTTGCGGTGTAACAATGTTACGTTGTTACAATGTTACGGTGTAACAATGTTACGGTGTAACAATGTTACGGTGTAACAATGTTACGGTGTAACAATGTTACGGTGTAACAATGTTACGGTGTAACGAATGTAACGGTGTAACGAATGTTGTGGTGTAACAAATGTACGGTGTAATCATACTACGAAGTAACGAATGTTGCGGTGTAACAATGTTACGGTGTAATCATATTACGGTGTTACTATGTTACGGTGTAACCATACTGCGGTGTAACGAATATTGCGGTGTAACAATGTTACGGTGTGACCATACTACGGTGTAACGAATGTTACGGTGTAATGAATGTTATATTGGTGGCACACTTGTGACAACGACCATACAAATCTCCATCAAAATATTGGTGGCACACTTGTGACAACCGCCATACAAATCTCCATCAAAATATTGGTGGCACACTTGTGACAACGACCATACAAACTCCTACCAAAATATCCATTACACACTTGTGACAACGACCATACAAACTCCTATCAAAATATTTGTTGCACACTTGAGACAACGACCATACAAACTTCCATCGAAATATTTGTTGCACACTTGTGACAACGACCATACAAACTTCCATCGAAATATTTGTTGCACACTTGTGACAACGACCATACAAACTTCCATCGAAATATTTGTTGCACACTTGTGACAACGACCATACAAACTACCATTGAAATATTTGTTGCACACTTGTGACAACGACCATACAAACTCCTACCAAAATATTTGTTGCACACTTGTGACAACGACCATACAAACTCCTACCAAAATATCCATTGCACACTTGTGACAACGACCATACAAACTCCTATCAAAATATTTGTTGCACACTTGTGACAACGACCATACAAACTTCCATCGAAATATTTGTTGCACACTTGTGACAACGACCATACAAACTACCATTTAAATATTTGTTGCACACTTGTGACAACGACCATACAAACTCCTACCAAAATATTCGTGGCACACTTGTGACAACGACCATACAAACTCCTATCAAAATATTTGTTGCACACTTGTGACAACGACCATACAAACTCCTACCGAAATATTCGTGGCACACTTGTGACAACGACCATACAAACTCCTATCAAAATATTTGTTGCACACTTGTGACAACGACCATACAAACTCCTACCAAAATATTGGTGGCACACTTGTGACAACGACCATACAAACTCCTATCAAAATATTTGTTGCACACTTGTGACAACGACCATACAAACTTCCATCGAAATATTTGTTGCACACTTGTGACAACGACCATACAAACTACCATTTAAATATTTGTTGCACACTTGTGACAACGACCATACAAACTCCTACCAAAATATTCGTGGCACACTTGTGACAACGACCATACAAACTCCTACCAAAATATTCGTGGCACACTTGTGACAACGACCATACAAACTCCTATCAAAATATTTGTTGCACACTTGTGACAACGACCATACAAACTCCTACCAAAATATTCGTGGCACACTTGTGACAACGACCATACAAACTCCTACCAAAATATCCATTGCACACTTGTGACAACGACCATACAAACTCCTACCAAAATATTCGTGGCACACTTGTGACAACGACCATACAAACTCCTATCAAAATATTTGTTGCACACTTGTGACAACGACCATACAAACTCCTACCGAAATATTCGTGGCACACTTGTGACAACGACCATACAAACTCCTATCAAAATATTTGTTGCACACTTGTGACAACGACCATACAAACTCCTACCAAAATATTGGTGGCACACTTGTGACAACGACCATACAAACTCCTATCAAAATATTTGTTGCACACTTGTGACAACGACCATACAAACTTCCATCGAAATATTTGTTGCACACTTGTGACAACGACCATACAAACTCCTACCAAAATATCCATTGCACACTTGTGACAACGACCATACAAACTCCTACCAAAATATCCATTGCACACTTGTGACAACGACCATACAAACTTCCATCGAAATATTTGTTGCACACTTGTGACAACGACCATACAAACTACCATCAAAATATTTGTTGCACACTTGTGACAACGACCATACAAACTCCTACCAAAATATTCGTGGCACACTTGTGACAACGACCATACAAACTCCTATCAAAATATTTGTTGCACACTTGTGACAACGACCATACAAACTCCTACCGAAATATTCGTGGCACACTTGTGACAACGACCATACAAACTCCTATCAAAATATTTGTTGCACACTTGTGACAACGACCATACAAACTCCTACCAAAATATTGGTGGCACACTTGTGACAACGACCATACAAACTCCTATCAAAATATTTGTTGCACACTTGTGACAACGACCATACAAACTTCCATCGAAATATTTGTTGCACACTTGTGACAACGACCATACAAACTACCATTTAAATATTTGTTGCACACTTGTGACAACGACCATACAAACTCCTACCAAAATATTCGTGGCACACTTGTGACAACGACCATACAAACTCCTACCAAAATATTCGTGGCACACTTGTGACAACGACCATACAAACTCCTATCAAAATATTTGTTGCACACTTGTGACAACGACCATACAAACTTCCATCGAAATATTTGTTGCACACTTGTGACAACGACCATACAAACTACCATTTAAATATTTGTTGCACACTTGTGACAACGACCATACAAACTCCTACCAAAATATTCGTGGCACACTTGTGACAACGACCATACAAACTCCTATCAAAATATTTGTTGCACACTTGTGACAACGACCATACAAACTCCTACCGAAATATTCGTGGCACACTTGTGACAACGACCATACAAACTCCTATCAAAATATTTGTTGCACACTTGTGACAACGACCATACAAACTCCTACCAAAATATTGGTGGCACACTTGTGACAACGACCATACAAACTCCTATCAAAATATTTGTTGCACACTTGTGACAACGACCATACAAACTTCCATCGAAATATTTGTTGCACACTTGTGACAACGACCATACAAACTACCATTTAAATATTTGTTGCACACTTGTGACAACGACCATACAAACTCCTACCAAAATATTCGTGGCACACTTGTGACAACGACCATACAAACTCCTATCAAAATATTTGTTGCACACTTGTGACAACGACCATACAAACTCCTACCGAAATATTCGTGGCACACTTGTGACAACGACCATACAAACTCCTATCAAAATATTCATGGCACACTTGTGACAACGACCATACAAACTCCTATCAAAATATTTGTTGCACACTTGTGACAACGACCATACAAACTTCCATCGAAATATTTGTTGCACACTTGTGACAACGACCATACAAACTACCATTTAAATATTTGTTGCACACTTGTGACAACGACCATACAAACTCCTACCGAAATATTCGTGGCACACTTGTGACAACGACCATACAAACTCCTATCAAAATATTTGTTGCACACTTGTGACAACGACCATACAAACTTCCATCGAAATATTTGTTGCACACTTGTGACAACGACCATACAAACTACCATTTAAATATTTGTTGCACACTTGTGACAACGACCATACAAACTCCTACCAAAATATTGGTGGCACACTTGTGACAACGACCATACAAACTCCTATCAAAAAATTTGTTGCACACTTGTGACAACGACCATACAAACTTCCATCGAAATATTTGTTGCACACTTGTGACAACGACCATACAAACTACCATTTAAATATTTGTTGCACACTTGTGACAACGACCATACAAACTCCTACCAAAATATTCGTGGCACACTTGTGACAACGACCATACAAACTCCTATCAAAATATTTGTTGCACACTTGTGACAACGACCATACAAACTCCTACCGAAATATTCGTGGCACACTTGTGACAACGACCATACAAACTCCTACCAAAATATCCATTGCACACTTGTGACAACGACCATACAAACTCCTATCAAAAAATTTGTTGCACACTTGTGACAACGACCATACAAACTTCCATCGAAATATTTGTTGCACACTTGTGACAACGACCATACAAACTACCATTTAAATATTTGTTGCACACTTGTGACAACGACCATACAAACTCCTACCAAAATATTCGTGGCACACTTGTGACAACGACCATACAAACTCCTATCAAAATATTTGTTGCACACTTGTGACAACGACCATACAAACTCCTACCGAAATATTCTTGGCACACTTGTGACAACGACCATACAAACTCCTATCAAAATATTCATGGCACACTTGTGACAACGACCATACAAACTCCTATCAAAATATTTGTTGCACACTTGTGACAACGACCATACAAACTTCCATCGAAATATTTGTTGCACACTTGTGACAACGACCATACAAACTACCATTTAAATATTTGTTGCACACTTGTGACAACGACCATACAAACTCCTACCGAAATATTCGTGGCACACTTGTGACAACGACCATACAAACTCCTATCAAAATATTTGTTGCACACTTGTGACAACGACCATACAAACTTCCATCGAAATATTTGTTGCACACTTGTGACAACGACCATACAAACTACCATTTAAATATTTGTTGCACACTTGTGACAACGACCATACAAACTCCTACCAAAATATTCGTGGCACACTTGTGACAACGACCATACAAACTCCTATCAAAATATTTGTTGCACACTTGTGACAACGACCATACAAACTCCTACCGAAATATTCGTGGCACACTTGTGACAACGACCATACAAACTCCTATCAAAATATTTGTTGCACACTTGTGACAACGACCATACAAACTCCTACCAAAATATTGGTGGCACACTTGTGACAACGACCATACAAACTCCTATCAAAATATTTGTTGCACACTTGTGACAACGACCATACAAACTTCCATCGAAATATTTGTTGCACACTTGTGACAACGACCATACAAACTACCATTTAAATATTTGTTGCACACTTGTGACAACGACCATACAAACTCCTACCAAAATATTCGTGGCACACTTGTGACAACGACCATACAAACTCCTATCAAAATATTTGTTGCACACTTGTGACAACGACCATACAAACTCCTACCGAAATATTCGTGGCACACTTGTGACAACGACCATACAAACTCCTATCAAAATATTCATGGCACACTTGTGACAACGACCATACAAACTCCTACCGAAATATTCGTGGCACACTTGTGACAACGACCATACAAACTCCTATCAAAAAATTTGTTGCACACTTGTGACAACGACCATACAAACTTCCATCGAAATATTTGTTGCACACTTGTGACAACGACCATACAAACTACCATTTAAATATTTGTTGCACACTTGTGACAACGACCATACAAACTCCTACCAAAATATTCGTGGCACACTTGTGACAACGACCATACAAACTCCTATCAAAATATTTGTTGCACACTTGTGACAACGACCATACAAACTCCTACCGAAATATTCGTGGCACACTTGTGACAACGACCATACAAACTCCTACCAAAATATCCATTGCACACTTGTGACAACGACCATACAAACTCCTATCAAAATATTTGTTGCACACTTGTGACAACGACCATACAAACTTCCATCGAAATATTTGTTGCACACTTGTGACAACGACCATACAAACTACCATTTAAATATTTGTTGCACACTTGTGACAACGACCATACAAACTCCTACCAAAATATTCGTGGCACACTTGTGACAACGACCATACAAACTCCTATCAAAATATTTGTTGCACACTTGTGACAACGACCATACAAACTCCTACCAAAATATTCGTGGCACACTTGTGACAACGACCATACAAACTCCTACCAAAATATTCGTGGCACACTTGTGACAACGACCATACAAACTCCTATCAAAATATTCATGGCACACTTGTGACAACGACCATACAAACTCCTATCAAAATATTTGTTGCACACTTGTGACAACGACCATACAAACTTCCATCGAAATATTCGTGGCACACTTGTGACAACGACCATACAAACTCCTACCAAAATATTCGTGGCACACTTGTGACAACGACCATACAAACTCCTATCAAAATATTCATGGCACACTTGTGACAACGACCATACAAACTCCTATCAAAATATTTGTTGCACACTTGTGACAACGACCATACAAACTCCTACCAAAAAAATTCGTGGCACACTTGTGACAACGACCATACAAACTCCTATCAAAATATTTGTTGCACACTTGTGACAACGACCATACAAACTCCTACCGAAATATTCGTGGCACACTTGTGACAACGACCATACAAACTCCTATCAAAATATTTGTTGCACACTTGTGACAACGACCATACAAACTTCCATCGAAATATTCGTGGCACACTTGTGACAACGACCATACAAACTCCTACCAAAATATTCGTGGCACACTTGTGACAACGACCATACAAACTCCTATCAAAATATTTGTTGCACACTTGTGACAACGACCATACAAACTCCTACCAAAATATTGGTGGCACACTTGTGACAACGACCATACAAACTCCTATCAAAATATTCATGGCACACTTGTGACAACGACCATACAAACTCCTATCAAAATATTTGTTGCACACTTGTGACAACGACCATAAAAACTTCCATCGAAATATTCGTGGCACACTTGTGACAACGACCATACAAACTCCTATCAAAATATTCATGGCACACTTGTGACAACGACCATACAAACTCCTATCAAAATATTTGTTGCACACTTGTGACAACGACCATACAAACTCCTACCAAAAAAATTCGTGGCACACTTGTGACAACGACCATACAAACTCCTATCAAAATATTTGTTGCACACTTGTGACAACGACCATACAAACCCATCAACATATTGGTGGTAATCTTGTGACAACGACCATAATCTCTTTGAAACTCTCTTGTGACACGTAGTACATGTTCTTCATTTTTTTGAAGTGCACTCTTGTGACAAGGTTAGTTATAAATCTCGCCATAAAGTTGTAGTGACATCTGTTGGTACCATACAGTTTTATAGTTCTCTACTGCTTTTGCACGTGTCACAAGATAGCACAAAAAATTTGACTGGGAATTTGGTCTATATCACAAGTGTGCTTTGCTGTATACCGGAAACGGAAACAGATATCGAAAATCGGGTTAAAGCATCTTGTAGGGTTTGTTACGTATAACAAAACGTCATCATTAACTCATTTTCGACCAAAATGGTCTATGTCACAAGATAGCACACAGCTGACGATATACAGCAATTCCCCACGAAAACAGCATGGAAAAAAACAAAAGTGCTCGGATCGGGCTCAAAATTTTTCTGGAGGTTCCCTGGCCGAAATAATTAGACCCGTATTTTTTTGTTTGGCCATTAGGGTGACCTACGCCGTGTTAGGGTGGTCTGAAAAATGGCCATTTTCGTCGATTTTCGCAAAAACCACTTTTTTCGAAAAATCATAACTCCTCGCCATTTCAACCGATTTCAATTGTCTTATACGCAAATGAAAGGTGATAAGTTGGCCTTTCAAAGAAAAATAGTAAGAAGTTTCAAAAATCTAGCCTAACATATGAAAAGGGCGTATGCAACTTTAAAATGCCGTTTTGACGGTGTCTGGACCAAAGAGCCTATGTCTGGAAATAATTTTATCGGATTCCCCGGACATTTTTACATAACTTACTAAAAAATGGGAGGAGTTCATTAAAAGGATTCCGTGAAAAACGATTTTTGAAAATAAAATCCGTGTTTTCTGACGCGCCGCGCGCAAAAACCGAAGAATGACGAAATTGGCAAAAAATCAACTTTTTTCACTAAAACTGCGATAACTTTAAAATTTCAGCGATGACCTATAGATGTCTGGGTACCAAAATTTTCGTAATTAAAAGACGCAACTTTTGGTACCCAGACATGTATAGGTCATCGCTGAAATTTTTAAGTTATCGCAGTTTTTGTGAAAAAAGTTGATTTTTTGCCAATTTCGTCATTCTCCGGTTTTTGCGCGCGGCGCGTCAGAAAACACGGATTTTATTTTCAAAAAATCATATCTCGGAATCCTGTTAATGAACTCCTCCCATTTTTTGGTATGTTATGTAAAAATGTCCGGGGAATCCGATAAAATTATTTCCAGACATGGGCTCTTTGGTTGCATACGCCCTTTTCATATGTTAGGCTAGATTTTTGAAACTCCTTACTATTTTTCTTTGAAAGGCCAACTTGTTACCTTTCATTTGCGTATAAGACAATTGAAATCGGTTGAAATGGCAAGGAGTTATGATTTTTCGAAAAAAGTGGTTTTTGCGAAAATCGACGAAAATGGCCATTTTTTAGACCACCCTAACACGGCGTAGGTCACCCTAATGGCCAAACAAAAAAATACGGGTCTAATTATTTCGGCCAGGGAACCTCCAGACAAATTTTGAGCCCGATCCGAGCACTTTTGTTTTTTTCCATGCTGTTTTCGTGGGGAATTGCTGTATATTAAGTTGGGTCTAAAAAGTTTCTATGAAAGATTAATTTTTCGAGCAGGATTACAGCCTTTCCTGAGGCCAAGAACAAGAGTCAAACAAGATTGTAATTCTTTTTAAGCTGATTTTTTAAAGACTTGTCTGAAATCATCCGGATGCCTACTGATCAACCAGTTCTTGCCCTAAAACAAACAGGAAAGCAAAACTAGGTAAGTGTACTACTGGTCACTGCCACACATCGATCGTGCCAACAACTTTCGCATTTATGCAATTTCTGTGTGACTCGCTTGTGTGTCCCATCTTGTTGCAAGAATTGCATAACTCTGGTCTTGCCTACATTTTCCCCAAACAACAAGAAGCTCCTGGCCCTAGAGACAGCTTCCAACCAGGAAAAAACGAGGAAATGTGAAAAACGTGATCCGTAAGCGATTCCCATCGCGTCGTATCTGTCGAGCACCTTTTTTACTATAGTGAAAAAATGGCTTAAGGGTAAGTCTCATGAGGATCATTGAGAGGTGTATCACACACGTGGTCGACATTTGTGCAGACATTCTATTTGTTCCTTTTTGTAACAGATTGGTAATAAGCGTCTATTTTTGACAATATTCCTATTTTTGACCGCACTTAACAAAATATTAAATTTGAAATTATTGATTTAAAAACTGGGAAATGTATGGCACAGTATTCCAAAATCAGCATCATGTCCGCTTCCAACGACGAGAAAAATCGCATTTTACGCGCCCCGTGACAACGATGTGGTGCGAAAATGCATGCTTCCATGCTGCGAGGAGGCTTGGCCTCGCGGGAAAATCAAAGCGATTTATGACGTCGGAAGCAAATAAATTGGCTCGATCGCGAACCAGGTGAACCGTTTGGCTAGAGACGCATTTGTGCAAAACATGCTGCCAGTGGAGAAATTCTGGTAGAGTTTGATGGATTATATCATTCTCATTTTTGGTAAATTTAGTTTTTTGTTTGCTTGATACAATTTTCATAGATTTCTTCCCTTTTTTTTAAATTTTAGCTACTTCATTGAAAGATAAAAACGATAAAAACTTCTAGCTTTACACAAATTTAG
Source organism: Culex pipiens pallens (assembly GCF_016801865.2). Classification (NCBI taxonomy): domain Eukaryota; kingdom Metazoa; phylum Arthropoda; class Insecta; order Diptera; family Culicidae; genus Culex; species Culex pipiens. The sequence continues at coordinate 93,054,964 of NC_068938.1, read as the reverse complement.
CATCCCCTACTCAACACTGAATATTCCAGCAGCTCCAATCGATGCAAAGGTTCTCCTATTATGCAATACCACACACAAGAAACGGAACGACAGGCTTCACGTGCGCGCGTTAGCACCATCAACAAAGTTCACGAGTAGGTACCTGTACTAGTCACCGTCGGCCGAGTCAAAAGCAATCAATGCACTATTGACATCCCACTAAGCACATGACATGACAATTAGAGGGCCGCCCACATATATTTGCGGGATTGTTACCTCTTTTCTGCTCTTGTGGACCAATAAGGGGGGGGGGGTTTAGAAATGTAACGGAAAAATGGGTCTGCAAGTATGTTGATCGGGAAGCGTGATTGTTGAGTAATACTCCCTCAACTGAGTAATTTAAATTGTGCATTGTTGGTGGTGGATTTGCAACATAATTGCAGGATGATGTTAGGTGGTTTCTGTGAAACAATTTTTATATTAGAGAAAAAAATACCAGAAAAAATACCAAAAATATACACATGGTTTATCTGATCAAGAAGACAAAATCAATCCAAAGGCAGGAGTATGACGATCTACTTCAAGAACTGTAATTCATACTAACTAGTTGACTCGTAACAAACATTAAAAACAGCATGACAAAATATCGAGCTAAGCTATCGTTTCGAGTAGGTATTCCAAATATGTACTTCTCTCGCCATGCCTCTCTTTTATATCGCCATCAAGTAGGCAACACGGATAAGTGCTCGACTGGCCAGTTGATTGCAGCGTGCTGAAAAGAAACGCAATAAAACGAATCGATGAACGAAATCGTTTTGTGACTCGAGTAAGTTCAATTTCGCCTACTGGTAGACACCATGATATGAATTTGAATGTGACACTGTAGCAAAATTAGAATTAAATTTTTAATGAATTTAAAAGAAGTTTTTAAATTGATTCTTGTATGCAAATTGCATCAAATAATTGCACTGATTAAAGATGATGTCACTTTAAAAAATCTATTTTTGATATTTTTTTTAAAGTATCGGAAAGAAATTCTTATTAGACCGATTCTTAGCAAAGCTACACCAAAATGTCACATTTTTCAATTTTCAATATGATTTTTAACATGAAAAAAATATTTTTATTATGATGCAATAATTACAATGTGCATTAAATGCGTTTTCTTACCTTAAAAGCCAAGAACATTGACCAAAAGTGGTCTGCAAGCCATTGTACGGGAGAGCAGTTTTTTCATAAATCTGCTCCTTTCGTTGTCCCGTCACGAAAAGAAATGGCTGGCAAAAACTCAAATTTCATCCAATTCTTTCAGTTCAAGGAGCAAAAGTTTCGTTTTTTAGTTTGTGATAATGTGTAGAAGAGCAAAAGTTTTTAAAAATCAAACTGGCAAAACTGTAGCGATTTTTGTAGTGTGCCTTTTAAAAGTCCAGTTTTTCGATGTTGTCCCGTCACGCTACATTTTTATTTCAGGGGAAGCACAGGTACTATATGGTTCATTCTGCATGATATTTCTTTGTAGGAAAATCAATTATATTTCCAAATATGTAATAACATTGGGGGTTTTCTTCTTTTATTTTGCCACTACAGCCAAAACACAGAAACAATTTTTTTTTGAAAAGGAGCCGAAGAATCGGTCATTAGTTTAGAAAAAAATAAATCATTTTTTATATTTTACTTGAATTGTACTTGATATGTTATACACTTTGTTACAAGGCAATTTATTGTAACAGCAAACATATAATAAAATAGACGAATCAGGCAAAAGATACTTTTTGAAGGTTGAAGAAAAGCCTTAACTGTTAGAGTCAAATTAGAGTAAATGATTACTAAACATAACAAATTCATGTGCTTAATGGGTAAAGTAAAACAAAAAAAAAGTTTTTGTAAAACGAAAAAAAATACAAAATAACTCGACGATAAAAAATAAGGCGGCAGAAAAAAACATAAATTAAATGTAAATGTTTCAGGTGTGTTGTTAGTTTTATGCAGGGTTGCGGAGTCGGGTCATATTTCAAACGACTCCGACTCCGACTCCGACTCCGGCTTTCTCAGATTAGCCGACTCCGACTCCGACTCCGGCTCCGGCTTTCAACAAATGGTTGGCTCCGACTCCGACTCCGACTCCGGCCTACCAACTCTAGCCGACTCCGACTCCGACTCCAGCTTTCAACAATTGGTTGGCTCCAACTCCGACTCCGACTCCACATATTTTTAAATGTTTCAAAAGTTAGTTAACTATTATTTATTAGTTAATTATTTTTTAAACATTGATAAAAGGGTTATTTAAATACTTTCTAGGCGTCATGGTTTTCTCAAGAAAAATAAGTTAAGTAAAAGTAAAGAAAAGTAAATAAAAAGAAAAAAAGTTTCTAGGTTACAAATTTTATACGTTATGGAAACAGAAATCAGAAAAAAAATTAAGTTTTAGAGGCATTTTGAGAAGACCAGTTTTGTAAGTAAATTTGGATTTATTTGCTTAACCTCAAATTTGAAAATATTTTTTTCAAAGCTAATAAATTTAAATATTAAAATGTTATTTTTGAATGAATAACTAAAAGAAATCTGGCCTTAATGATCTATTGAACATTAAAATTCAATTTGCTCTTTTTCAGGCTGACATTTATAAGAAGCACAGTGACAGGCACCTTGCTTTTTAAATGACAATTTTAAACGAAACATTTTTTTTTGTTTTTTTTTTTAAGACGTACATGGATATCACGCCATGGCGGAAGGAGATTATTATTGCAAATCAATGTATCTGAACAATTTTTTTCGTGGAAAGGACGCTTAAGAGGTCCTTTTCAAATATCTGTGACATAGAAAATATTTTACCCTGGAATTTTTTAATTTATTTTAATTTTAAAAATTAAAATACATTAAAAAGGAGGCGCACAATACTTTGTGAAACCTAAAACGAAGCTTTATGAATGATCTTGCGCCTCCATCAAAATATATGAAAAAACTTAAAATATAATAAAAAACAAATATCCACAAGTAAAATATTTTCTACGTCACAAATATTTCATTTTTTTAAGGTACATTGATATGCAATGATTATCACCTTCCGTCATATTGGCGAGGGACATGCAGTATGAGAAAATTCATACCAGTTAATAATATATTGATTTAATTTTTTTTATAATATTTGAAAAATAAATTGAAATCCTATATTTTGTTCTATACATTATTTATTAGTTTATTTTTGTACTTAATTCTTGAGATTTGTTCAACGATAATTTGCAACGATATCAAAATAGTTTACCTAAAATCAACATCAACAATCAATGATTATTTCAAAATTTGTTGCAACTTCTTTTGATATTTTTTTATAGTTTCAATTATTTTAAATGTAACACTTTGATTTTCTTGTACTCACACCCAAACGGCGGTCGCATGATTTTGGTGCATAACGGCATGAAAGTATATCAGAATCTGCATAGGAGGATGGCGTCGCTATTTTTAGACCACGTTTTCCACTTTTTCTCTATCGAAACCGAATACTTTATCGACATCATTTTGCTGGGCGAGATAGGACGCCGTCTATTTTTAGACGATGACTCAGCACTTTTCCACTCTTGCACTTAAAAAAACCAGATGGCAGCACAATGTAACGCCACGTCCCTATGAAAACTGTCCTCATGCATTTTTTGCGTTATAGGGGTACGACATTTTTGCCCGTTACCGACAATTATCGACATTACCGACGGCTTTTTGGTTGTATTTCACGAATAAAAAACCTTATCAGAACGAGGATTAAACCACCAACTTCTTGGTTATTGATCCGACACACTACCACAGCGCCATGGACGCTAGATGAAAAGTGAGTGGAAGAGCACCAACATATGCTTCTCTTTGGAGTGTTGCTCGGGGATGGACCAGCATTATATGTGTTGGTGCACCCAACCGGCGGTCGCATGATTTTGATGCATGGCAGCATGAAAGTATATCAGAATCTGCATGAAAACTGTCCTCATGCATTTTTTGCGATATAGGGGTATGACATTTTTGCCCGTTACCGACAATTATCGATATTACCGACGGCAGATTGATTGTATTGCAGAAAAAAAAACCTTAACAGAACGAGGATTGAACCATCAACTTCTAGGTTGCTGATCCGACACGCTACCACCGCGCCATGGACGCTTGATGAATGGTGAGGGACAGAGCGCGAACATAATGTTCTCTCTAGATTGTTGCTCGGGGACGCGCCAGCATTCTATGTGTTGGTGAGAACTGCAGATCGCTGACGTGTTTACACTAGGGACCTACATAGGGAAATGAAATGTTCTGGGAGAAATTTCAAACACCCAAAGTCATTAAAATTTAAGGTTGAAAAACTTGTAGTTTTTCTTTGGTGCTGGCACTTTTCTTTTACCGAACAAGCACAAACATATCAAAAACTACCAAATTATTATCAACAACAGTTTTAAAATACTTGTGATTGTTATAAGACTCTTTTTTTGCCAAAAATATTTTCAATTGATTCCAACCTTTGTTCTTGCATAATCTTGTTGCTCGATTGGAACCTCGATTTGACAGTTCGATTGGAACCCTGAGAGTGACATTTCGCCTCTCCATATAGGCTCTCTAGTTTACACGCGGGCAAAGATGATCTATGGGCTTGCTGCAAAAAATGTAATAAAATATAACATTTTCTGCAGCAAATTCACTGTATATTTTTCGTTTGGGTGTGAGAAATGCAGATCGCTGAAATGTTTACACGCGGGCAAAAATGATCTACGGGATTGCTGCAAAAATGTTATAAAATGTGACATTTTCTGCAGTAAATCCACTGTTGCAGATTTTGAGATATATTTTTCCTTTGGGTGTGATTATAGTGTAATAACACAATTAGAGCTTTTCAATCACAATAAAAAGCTTCAAAAACATAATGGCATCTGATAAATCAATTAAAAATATAAGATATTTTTTAAATTAAGCTGTTCTATAGGAAATACTGAACAATAAAGAAACATATTTTTTGTTAAATTTAAGATAACTCCAGCTCCGACTCCGACTCCGGGTTATCAGAAATCTTCGGCTCCGACTCCGACTCCGACTCCAGCTCTTAAAATTTAGCCGACTCCGGCTCCGACTCCGACTCCAGCAGTTCGATTTTTGACGACTCCAACTCCGACTCCGACTCCAGGTCCCCAAAAAGACCCGACTCCACCGACTCCGGCTCCGACTCCGACTCCGACTCCACAGCCCTGGTTTTATGTTTGCTTGAGTTCATTTTTTACATATATTTTTTCAGGACTTAGCATTTTTTTTCGCGATTTTTTTGATTAGTATGAAACTTAGAAACATTCCATGAGCAACACTCAACGAAATCGGCCGATTTCGACCAATTTTATTTTTTGTATTTTTTGATTTGACTCAAACATTGTGGGGGCTTTCCCCATGACTAAATAAGCTATTTTGCGTAATTGGTTCACCCATACAAGTCTCCATACAATTTTGGCTGTTGTCCAAACAAAAATGGTATGTAAATATTCAAACAGCTGTAACTTTTGAGTGAATTTTCTGATCAATTTAGTGTCTTCGGCAAAGCTGTGGGTATTGTTGACGACTTTTGAGAGAAAAAATAGGTTCACGGAAAAAAATGGCAGATTTTTAATCAACTTTATTTTTACTAAAACTCAGTTTCCCAAAATACATATTTTTTTGATTTTCGAGATTTTTTGATATGTTTTAAAGGACAAAAATTCGCAACTTTTGAGCTATAGAGAAACACAGTCAAAAAATCTGCCACCGAGCTATGAATTTTTGATAAAATAGTGATTTTTGGAAAAAATCAAAGTTTTATGCAAAAACAAGTTTGACATTATTTTTTAATGCAAAATTGAATTTTCAATCAAAAATTACTTTACAGATTTTTTGATAAAGGGCTCCGTTTTCAAAATTTAGCCACCGAAAGTTTGATTTTAGCGAAATATTTGCAGTTTTTCAATTTAAAAAAAAGGGACCATGCGTGACCATTTCTAAAAATATTTTTTTTGAAAAGTTCAGAAAATATGCTATAAAATTGTCTAAGAGACATTGAAGATTGGACCTCGGGTTGCTGAGATAGAGCCGCTTTAAGAAAAAGAAACACGAAAATTGAAGTTTTCTTTATCTCACCAAAACAACCCACCATTTTCTAATGGCGATATCTCAGCAACTGATGATACGATTTTCAATGTTAATACAAGAAACATTCGTGAAATCCTCCGATCTTTTCGAAAAAAAGTATTTTGAAAATTTTTAAATCAAGACTAGCATTTTAAATGGGCGTAATATTCAATATTATATTTATTTTTTTAAAGTTTGTCCCACACATAAAGCTACGTGTTATGTTTTCGCGAAAAAACTGGATTTCCTCCTGATTTATTGAACAAAGTACTGGATGTTGTAGGCTCTTTTGAAAGAGCACTCGATTTTTAACCAAACTGCATCAATAACTCAAAAGCGATGAAAAGGCATATGGGACATTTATGCGATCAGGGGCAGTAAAGTGATTTAAATGTGGCGGCCAATATAGCGGCGCATTTTATTATTTAAGTAGCACTGCACTATTCAAATTTAACTAAAATTGGGTCGCAGAACTCGAATTTGATGTTTAAAACAATAAAAAGAAAAAAATGTTCCTGATTCGATTATCCTTCAGATAATCGAACATCGGATAATCGAGGCGTCGGATAATCGAGTCTGGACTGTACACTGGAAAAAATATCACATTTTTTTATTTTATTCTATGCCAAAAAATTGAACTCCCGAAATACGTATTTTTTATAATTCGGAAATTTTATCTATGTTTTAGTGGGCTTAAAAAGACATCTTCTGAGCCTAGGATAGATCAAAATCTAGTTTTGGAGACAATAATTTCAGAAAAATAGTGTTTTATTTTAAAAATATCAAAAATCTGGACAACCCAAAATCGAATTTGAATGTCAAATTTAAAAATTGCAATGTTAAGATTGGATTAGTTTCATATACTTAAATGTGAGTAAACTTTACATTCACAGCAAATTCATTTCTAAATCGTTTATGGATGACTATTTTTTGTTTGGACCTCAAATTACGATAATTTTTCAACAAATAACATCATTTATATTAAATTTTCGGAAAATTTTAAATATGTTTTGCACAGTTATTTGCATTATTTTAAGTATTTGTTATGGAACCTATCATATAAATCATCTTTTATGAGCTTTTTGTAGCAAAACGCAGTACAGTCCAGACTCGATTATCCGAAGCCTTGATTATCTGAACTTTCGATTATCCTAAGGTTTATTTGGGACTTCGGTTAATCGAATCACGAATAATTTTTTTATTTTTTTCTTTTAATTTTCGTATTTTTGACATATAGCTCGAGTTCTGTGACCCCATTTCGGAAAAAATTGAAAAAAATATTGCTTTTTAAATTCAATTTATAAATATTTTGTCACCACCATCTTTAATTTCTAAAAATTCTAGAATTCTAAATCACTTTACTCAAAACTGACAATCAAAAAAATAGTTTGGGATTCGATTATCCGAAGTGTATCTTTTTCCGAGGCCTTTGGATAATCGAGTCTGTACTAGATTTTTGTCAAACTGTTCATTTTCGTATGTTTCTTTACATGTTGTGTATAGTACCTTTTTTACATACTGTAATTTGTAGAAAATTGCGGCCAATCGAAAGATCATAGTAAAAACTTAGAACCGAATTATGGAGCAAATCATTTTGTTAATTCACAGACTTCCTATAAAACAATGAAGGAACTCTGAACTATTTATACATTTTGGGATGGTTCTAATCCTTTCTTGGTAATTTGTGAGGAATCGGATCTAAAATAGAGATAGTCATAATAAGTTGACGGTACATCAAATGATAAAATTAAATCTTGTTAAAAAAAAGGTACAACGTAACTGCCACTAACGGTATCTAATGAAAAAAAGCTACATTTTTAATGTTGCCAGCTAAATGTAATTCAAAATAAATTTCCAAGAAACATCGTAAATCAATCAATCATTGACATCTCGCTCCGATCCGATTCGAATCGCTCAATGAAACGACTTATTTGTCTCGAGCCCGGAATCTAGGTCTGCAGGCCCGTTCCACGTAAGGAAACGCTTCCGATCGCACCATAAACCATGTTTAGTTCCGCACCATGGACCGTTTTGAGACAGTCAAGAAATGTAACCACCACACAGCTCCGACCATTTCCCACCTGACCAAAATGAGTGACAGTAGCAGAATAAAGTCACATAATTATGCTTCCCCAACACCGTGGAACAGCAACAGTTCGCTCCAGTTAATCATATCTTTGAGAAATGCAATTTAAAACAGTTGAGAAGTTAAAACGCTTTGAGATGCTGCGACCGACCCGGGGGCAAGCCTTAAGTTTAAGGTCTTACGGAAAAAAGTAACGTAATCTTTATTTCCGCTCGCGCATTACCATTAGCATCCAAGAGCATAGCGTTTTATGGTGCGGTGCGTTAGTAACTTCACTGTGTAGTTAGCAGTATCAACCACACCAAAGCTTATGCTACCAGCCAGCCAGCCAGCCAGCAAGCAGCTTCTGGAAGGAATGTGGAAAAAAAGCACTTTTACTTTTATTCCCACGCCACCACCATGTCGTACCCTCCCCCTGCCTAAGCCGGTACAGTGGTACCGTAAACTTGAAAAATTAAAAACAGATTCTGCACTGCGCTGTACGGACAAGCCCCATTTAGCCGGGGCGGCGAAGCATGGTTGAATGCGATCTAAATGGAATTGATTCGGTTTGGAAGCGATTGATTGCTTAATGAACGGAGCAAAGCTTGACATTTCATTAGATTAGGTTTTTGGTGTGCGTTGATTTGTGGTTTATTCGGGTTTAACGGCTATTTTCTGGCAAGCCTAATTTTTGGATTAATTTCGATTTTTAAATGATATTTTCAACAACAGAGGTGATGTCTACAATTGTTTGGTAATGCTCGAAATGGGTGGTCCAAAAAAAGTTTTGTTAGACAATACAGATTGGTCCCAACTCGCCAAATTAGGTGGAAAATGGGTTTTAATATTATAAATTTGACCTGTTGATTAAAAATTACTTACATTTTAAGGTAAAATTAGGTTGCATTCGGGAGGAGAGATCTAGAATTACAAATAGCCATTGTCGTGCTATCTTGTCGCACGTGAAATGTGGACCCCCGGGCAGACGGTAATAACAAAATTAATAATATTTCAATAACAAATCCTGTTAAAATAACAAAAAGTGTTATTATTTTATCCTGAAGTTAAACTTCAAGAAGAAAAAATAATAACAGTTTCTGATAAAATAACAAAATTTGGTATTGAAGTGATATTATATTGAAAATGTTTAAAATAACACGCTAATAAGAGGAAATGTTATACATTTCAAAAACTCTCCTAATAACAAAATTTGTTATTCGATCGGTATACTGACTTAGAAATAAAATTACCACAAATCGCACAAATGGAAAAGTTTCGAAGTGTCCATAACACAATCTGTTATTATTTTTTCTTTTGTTGAATATGTTAAGATCTTTGGGATAATTTTGTCCAATTTCGTCAGGGTCATTATTTTGGCCGTGAAATGGGGTCTAAAAAGTTGAAATTTTGAAAGTTGATTTTTTTAATTATTTGATATACCCCCTAAGGGACTTTGCTAAAATTGGCTAGAACTATGGGATAATTTTGACCAATTTCGTCGGGGTCATTATTTTGGCCATGAAATGGGGTCCTTAAGCTAAAATTATTCTAAAAAGTTGAAATTTTGAAAGTTGATTTTTTTAATTATTTGATATACCCCCTAAGGGACTTTGCTAAAATTGGCTAGAACTATGGGATAATTTTGACCAATTTCGTCGGGGTCATTATTTTGGCCATGAAATGGGGTCCTTAAGCTAAAATTATTCTAAAAAGTTGAAATTTTGAAAGTTGATTTTTTTAATTGTTTGATATACCCCCTAAGGGACTTTGCTAAAATTGGTTAGAACTATGGGATAATTTTGACCAATTTCGTCGGGGTCATTATTTTGGCCATGAAATGGGGTCCTTAAGCTAAAATTATTCTAAAAAGTTGAAATTTTGAAAGTTGATTTTTTTAATTATTTGATATACTACCTAAGGGATTTTACTAAAATTGGCTAGAACTATGAAATAATTTTGACCAATTTCATCGGGGTCATTTATTTCACCATGAAATGGGGTTTCAAGCTAAAATTAACTTTTGAGAGTTCATTTTTTTTTAATTTTGTTATATTCCCTAACGGAATTGACTTATTTATTGAGAATTTTTGAAGTGTGAATAACAAAAACTGTTATTATTTTCACAGAGCCAGGAAGTCGGAGCTGACGTTGAAGTTCGAGCTGGAGTGAGACCTCGGAGACTGCATCGGATTCAGCAAATTTTCAGCAACTTTTACTTGGAGTCGGAATCTGTGAAGTCGGGTATTTTTAGAGAGCTGAAGTCGTCGTTGACGTCATATCGTGCATCCAGAGTCGGAGTTGTCTTCAATGTATGGATTCAAAGTCGCTTGGAGGTACCCGACTCTGCAGCCCTGACTAGTACAGAGGAGTTATGACAACTGCAGGTTTATTTGCAAATTACAAATAAACCAAAACAATAACTTTTTTTGTTATTGAGACATACCAGCTCAATAACATTTTTTGTTATTATGCTGCTCCACCTCTCCGCACAAAATAACAAATCTTGTTATTCCTCCCGTGGTCGAGTGGTTACGGGATCCGCCTAACAAGCGGATGGTCAGAGGTTCAATCCTCGGGTGGCAGCTTTGGAGCTTTGGTCATCCCGCAAAATCAGTACAGGTTTTTCTTTCCCTGCTGTCTGCGCTTTGGAGAAACCTCGAGTTAGTCAAAAATGGACTACTCGGCGAAGAGCTCCAATGCCAACTGACGACAGTCAGGTCAATACGAGAGAGCCGAAAAACTGATGACAAAGGGGAGAGATCTAAAAATAGCCAACAGGGACCGCTCCAGTCCCCGTCCGTCCTCATCATTTGAAGTTGGACATCAACAGCCTGCGAGCCACAACAATTCTTCAAAAAGTTGCTCATTTCTCCTTCGCTAGGTCAACTACAACTAACGTCATGATTCGAAATCCGGACACTTAGTACCATAATATTTTTGTTATAGCTGGCAAAAAATCATGTAATGAGTTAGAAATGTAGAAATATCATCAGGATTTAGTATAAACAGTCAGTTTAAGAGAATGCATGCAAAATATGTCTTTTCTAACAATTTTTCATCAGAATTTGAAAATTAAAATGACTTGTTGTGCTTCGAATCCCGGACACTGTTAAAAGCTGATTCGAAATCCGGACACTTTTGCTTCGAATTCCGGACACTCGATTTTGTTTATGAATCCCACAAATTTGGACTGAAATGTTAGTAAATGGCATTCTTTAGGTCACAAATAAGCTGTTAACATCAAAACAATCGATAGTTTATATAAAAATTTGCTAGAATTTGAGGAAAATCAAAAACATACATTTCTGCTTTGCCTTCCCGGTGCTTCGGACGCCTATGAAATATTTCCGTTGAAATGTTTCGCATTTTTGGTAAACTTATAATTTTATTTTATTTTATTGTTTTGGCATTAACTACAGCGTTCAAACAAACTTTAAATAAAAGTTGATGTTAGAATTCACATTCACATTCATAATGCGAACTTATATCCAAATAATTGATAAAACAAGTTGAAGTGTCCGGGTTTCGAAGCGTCCGGGAATTCGAATCATGACGTTACTTAGCTTCGGCTGATCTGTGCACTTCGGAAGATAGTTGACTGGCCAACTAGCCGAAGATACGATGAGTGTTCGGACTCAAAAAACACGAGAGGAGAATTCTTCCTTTCGCACAACCACGCTTCAACGCACTGCGTTCAGGCGCACTCTACCAGTGTATATGTGCATTGGAAAAAAGACTGTAAACAGATAGCTTGATTCTTCTCAATAAGATTCGAGCAAAAATTGCAGCCTTAAGAGTATAACAGGGAATCACAAAAGATAGTCGCTAGGACGGTCGAGGTGAACTAATCCCAATATCTGCCCACAAGGCGGACAAAAAAAAATCCTTCATGATTCCTTCTGTGTTATTGGTTTGTTATTGCAATAACAACATAATAACAGTTAAAGTTATTCTTCGAACAAATCTTTGTTATTGATTTTTGTTATTTTAACAACTAATCCGATCAGCCCAATAACATATTTCGATCTTCTCACAATATCAAAAACTGACCTTCCCAAGTTATTTCCGTCTGCTCGGGCCAGCTTGAGTTAATAAATCGAAATGTTCGCTTTACAGCATTGCAATAGAGAATTTGCAGCAAAGCTAAAAGACACTTGTCGCCACCTATGAACAAATAGTGTAAACCTATGATTTTCGAAAAAATGTGTTTTTACCTTCAAAATCAACATTTTTATTAAACTTATGCCGGATTCGGATGAGAAAAATTATTTCCAACAATTTGGTGTGCAACTTTCCAATATTCGTTTGATTTTTCTATGAGAAAATTGTAAATTTAGTAAAAGACAGTAATTCGAACTTTTTGGCAACAAAGTCTGTCAAAAATCAATAAAAATGGTTGAATATTCGTTAACACATCTGTTATCAACTATATCACTGTTTATTTCATTGATATATATGGGGAAACTAATTTTTTCGTGTTCTGAAACAAGTTCACAAATTTTTGCGCGCCCAAAAATTTATGTTCATTATTCTAAAGCAAACAAATTTTCTCGTCTTTTGCAACCAGTTTCATTAAGATTGATCCAGGGAATCATAAGAAATAAGCGATTTTGTTCTTCAATCCAGCAGAAAGGAATACGATTTTTGACAAGTAACCTCATTTTGGCGTCACCTACATTTGAAACACAGGCGCGCTGCAAAACCTCAATGGCGTTCTCGACTGGAGATTCCTACTCGAAACTAGGTGTCCGAAGGCTTGATTGTTGATGCAATTGCGAAACTCTTTTTACACCTAAGCTACCATTCACCCCGGGATTCGAACGGACGTGGATTGTGAGTCCAACTGACGTTTCGAGATATAATTTTTCAAAATAAAAAATGAGTTTTTCGACGCGCCACGCGAAAAAAAACAAAGCAATCCACTTTAACGGCGATTGGTCCAGACACGGTCAAAATAGCGTTTTAAGTTTTTATACGACCTTTTCAAATGTTAAGCTAGGTTTTTTAAACTTCTTACTATTTTTCCGAAATAGCCAAGCTAATCACTTTTTGCGTCTAAGACAGCTAAAATCGGTTGAAATGGAGCGGAGTCATGATTTTTTTGAAAAATGTGGTTTTTGCTAAAAATGACGAAAATTGCCATTTTTATGCCCACCCTTTAAGGGTGTAGGTCACCCTAATGGCCAAACATATAAATACTGGTCTACTTATTTTGGCCAAGGAACTCCCAGAAAAATTTTGAGCTGATTCGCGATTAAAAGCTCCTTATTTCCGACAGATGGCGCAAAGCATCGAAGAATGACGATTCAAATTTTCGCTGTTCGGTTATACAGGAATGCAAACTTAAAATTGAATTTACAGCTCTTAGAACAACTTTTAAGAAAAAAAAATCAAGTTGTACGAGTGTAAAATTTTGCCCTCTATAAATTAACGCAATAAAAAAGATTTTGAAAAAAAAAATAATTTTGAAAAAAAATATTGGTTAAAATGATAGAGCATCAAAAGTTAACAAAGTAAACTCAAACCCCGATGGTTTGACACCAACTGTTGTCAAACGAACGGGGTCACGTTTTAGTTTGACACCCCTTTTACACGGAGTTCACACACACTACCAAACGTTTGTTTTGATAGTGTGCGTAAGCGCCATGTAAAAAGTGACAGTTCGTCACTTTTTGGTTTGACTTTGACCAACCAACGGGGTACAAACTAAAAAAGTGTCAAACGAAAAAGTGACCAACCACCGGGGGTTGAGTGTATCAGCTCGATTTTTTGCTTGAAAGTTGTTTTGAACGCTAGAATTTAACAAAACAGAATTCGCATACATAACCTCAAAGAGCAAAAAATTAAATCGACATCCTTCGCTCTGTTCTGCTACTCAACACTAGATGTCGCATGTTGTTTAGCTTATGAATGCCAATCGGAGAATTTTTTTTCTGTTTAGGCTTAGGAAATGTTCTGGGAGAAATTTCAAACTTCCTAAGTCATTAAAATTTAATGTTGAAAAATGTGTAGTTTTTCTTGGAAACTGGAACGTTTCTTGTACCGAACAAGCACAAACTTAACAAAAACTATCAAATTATTATAAACAACTGTTTTACAATGTTATTAATTGTTATCAATCTCGTTTTTTGGCCAAAAATATTTAAAATTGATTCCGACCTTGTTCTTGCATGGTCTTGTTGCTCGATTGGAATCACGATTGGACAGATCGATTGGAACCTTGTGAGTGACATTCGCCTCTTCATATTAGGTTTTACGCCGACTCGATTTGGAGGTTAGAAGGAGTGCACTGTTTACAAAGTCTTAGCAGAGTTCAACGCGGTCGTCGATTTTGGTCGTGGAAATTCGTCGACAATCGACGAAGACCATGTAAACAGTGCACACGAGCTGTCAAATGACGTCACGGCGTAAAACCTAATTAGGTTTTACAGCGTGACGTCACGAGCGCACACGCACACACATTTTTGCTGAGACACACGTGCAAAAAATGTAAACAGTGCAGCCAAGCTGTCAAATTTCTAACCTAAAAGCCGAGTCGGCGTAAAACCTAATAGGCTCTCCATTTGCATGGTCTGTGTCTCTTCTAACCAAAACTAAACAAAAATTTCTTAATTTTTAAACGTGGCTTTAACAATTTGCCCCATTTCTTCCAATAAACAGATGTCGGTAAACTCTTTGAATTAGAAAGACATGTACCAAATCTACTCGACTTTCCAATACGACATTGAAATCCCATCAAAACCCACCATCAA